>NW_015386802.1:536265-540036 GCF_001527695.2 Protobothrops mucrosquamatus
TGTGGGTGCCCCCACCCTCTGGAACGAACTACCCCCCGAGATCCGGACGATTCCGGATCTCCTTACTTTCCGCCGCGCCCTCAAGACATGGCTTTTCCAGCAAGCGGGCCTGACCTAGGGAGGATTTTACTTAGGGATGATTTTAAGAATAATTTTAATAGGAATAACAGCTTCTAATATTTGGTTTTTAATGTGGTTTCTATAGGGGTCTATATTTTTTGTATTTTGTATTTGTACTTGTTTTAATATGCTGTGCACCGCCCTGAGTCCTGCGGGAGAAGGGCGGTATATAAATTAAATTAAATAAATAAATAAACTGATTCATATTTATGATGGTTGCAATGTTTCAGGGTCATGTGATCCCCTTTTGCAACCTTCTGACAAGCAAAGTCAATGGGGAAGCCAGATTCACTTAACAACCATGTTACTAATTTAACAACTGTAGTGATCCATTTAACAAATGCGGCAAGAAAATTAATAAAATGGGACAAAAGTCATTTAATACATTTCTCACTTAGCAACATAAATTTTGGGCTCAATTGTGGTCGTAGGTTGAGGACTATCTGTACACTTTTAATGGGAAACTTGTGTCTGTTTCTCTGACATTAATCTTTGCATTATCCTATCCCCTTCTCTCCCTTCTGTTTATCTCACAGAAGCCTCTTCTCTTCTCCATCTCTTTCTCCATCCCCTTCTCTTTCCCCATCTTTTTTTTCTCTCCCTCCAAAACTTCCTCCTTTTATATCCTCTCCTCTCTCCCCCCTCCTCCTCCTTTTCTCTTCAGTGCAACTCCAGCTGACTCCTCTCCCCCAGGCTGCATGCCACTCCCAGAAGCGCCAATCAGTTGGAGCCACATACCAATCCTGGATGCTCAGCAGAGCCCCGGCAACACCACACCTCCAGCTGACTCTCCCACAGGCTTGTACGACACTGTTGCCACTTCAGCTCATCCCCTGCTACACTTTTCCACTTTTTTACAGTGCTTTTCAACTGTCATATGCGTACCACCTGCCAGGTGTCAAAGTACCACCAATGGTATGCATACCATAGGTTGAAAAGCACTGGACTAGAAGACCATCAAGATCCCTTTGAACTTGGTTATTTTCAAATGCAGGGATTTCCCTGCATGGAATGGGCTGTTTTGCTGGTGAATTAAATGTTTCTTTGCAAAGCACTGCTCAGCCACTTCATTGCTAGGCTGCATGAGTGGCTGGATCAAAAAAGATCCCACTTATGGAATTCTCCCATGTGGCCCAGCAAGAGAGGGCTGCTCTCCTTCCCTTCCCCCACCTCTGCAATGTAAGTGAGTGATTGTGAGGGATGGAGGAAGCCCAAGTGGTTGGGGGGGGACCCCAAGGAATGGGAAGCAGAGCACAGGGTATCTCAGGGGGTATGGGAAGCCCTGGGACATTCAAGAAAAGTGGTCTTGTGCCTGCATTAGGCCCTCCACATTCATTCCTGAGGCATCCCATGTGCATTTAATGATCTGCACATTCTTTTAGCAAATGCATTGGGGAGAGCATGGATGGGGGATTGTAAATGACATGGTTCATTGAACATTTATCCTGACTTCCAACAGTAATGGCCGGGCTTCATTACTGTCCTTACTCAAAGATTATGTATACATTTTTCAATGCAATCTAGCATGTGAAAAAAGAACACTGTCATCCACATATAACAAGGAACAGTTTTTTCCTTGCAATTAATGATGGACAACAGCCATTATTCTGAAGTAATGTAGTCTCCAGATCAATGACTATCTAGACCCATACCAGTCGGGCTTCAGGCCGGGACACAGCACGGAAACGGCATTGGTCACGTTGGTCAATGATCTCTGGAGGGCCCGGGACAGGGGTTATTCCTCTGTCCTTGTTCTTTTGGACCTCTCAGCGGCTTTTGATACCGTGGACCACGGTATCATGCTGCGGCGTCTCGGTGAGTTAGGAGTGGGAGNGGGCTCCCTGTGGGGAGCATCCGGAGACTGCAACTGGTCCAGAATGCGGCCGCGCGGGCGGTGTTGGGAGGGACTCGTCGCTCCCATGTAACACCGCTGCTGCGCGAGCTGCACTGGCTACCAGTGGCTTTCCGGGTGCGCTTTAAGGTGTTAGTTACCACCTTTAAAGCGCTCCATGGCATCGGGCCTGGATATCTCCAAGACCGCCTTCTGCCACAGATCCCCTCCCACAGACCGGTACGCTCCCACAGAGCGGGCCTCCTCAGGGTGCCGTCGGCCAAGCAATGTCGGCTGGCGACCCCCAGGGGGAGGGCCTTCTCTGTGTGTGCCCCCACCCTCTGGAACGAACTACCCCCCGAGATCCGGACGATTCCGGACCTCCTACCTTTTCGCCGCGCCCTCAAGACATGGCTTTTTCAACAAGCGGGTCTGGCCTAGGGAGAATTTTTAAATAGGGATAATTTTAATTTAAATTTTAATTAATTATACAGCGAAAAAAAATATTTGGTTTTTAACAGGTTTTTATGGGGGGACGATGTTTTATGTGTTTTGATATGCTGTAAGCCGCCCTGAGTCCTATAGGGAGAAGGGCGGCATATAAATCCATGTTAATAATAATAATAATAATGAGATAAATATTAAATAGGGCCAGAATACAACTTTATGTCACTTCCTTATTCATTGTAATATCATCTGTAATTAAACCTTTTCTATTGCATCTAACTTACATTACACCATCTTGATATACTGCTTATATTAAATATGTGAGACAACTATTTAATTGCTTGTAACCTTCAAGGGGATGAAGAGACACTAAATTTTATTTATACTTGCTAGAGTTAAAGGTGGGAAGTAACTTCTCTATAGATATTTCTTTACTTTTTCTGTATTCTATTCTTACTTTTTTCTTTCATCTCTTTTTCTTTGCAGTTTTTATTCTTTCTATTCTATTCTTATTCTTTAAATTTACTTTATATTAAGTTTTACTATTGTAATAAAAATTCTTAACAAAATTATACACCTACTCACACATAGAAATAAAAAAAAACCCATCAATGTATAATAGCAGGAAACCATCAATCTATGTTAGATCATTAGAAGGAATAAAAAAATTATTTTTCTTTATCTGCCATAAATTTTACTTCCTGTTTGCTGCTCTCATGGAAAACAGGATATTTTGAACAGAAGTGCTAAAGTACTCATTAAGAGGAATTATAGTGGAATTTGGAATTAGATTTATGACTGAAGCTCTTTGAACATTTGGAACTTGGTCTGAAAAGGTTCAAAAACTTGTGAAGATCAATTTAGACATTAATCTGATTGTCAATGCCTTTAAAAATCATAAGAAATCAGTTTTTGTTTTATCTTCATCTTAACACTTCATCTTAAATGTTCAAACTCTTTTATTTTCATTTATTTATTAAAGTAAATTTACTCTAAATTTTATATTTTAGAGTAAATTGGATTTATTTATTTATTTATTTATTTAATTGAATTTTTACCCCGCCCTTCTCCTTACGGACTCAGGGCGGCTGACAGCGTGATAAAAAACAAATACAAAAATACCCCAATTTAAAAACATAATTAAAATGAAATATTAGATTTGGCCTGTGTCAAGTTAAAATTGTTTTTAAAACCCCGCTAAAAATCTCCCCCTAGGCCAGTCCTGCTTGTTGAAATAGCCATGTCTTAAGGGCGCGGCGGAAGGAAGGGAGATCCGGGATCACCCGGATCTCTGGGGGTAGTTCATTCCAGAGGGTGGGAGCTCCCACCGAGAAGGCCCTCCCCCTGGGAGTCGCCAGCCGGCACTGTCTGGC
>NW_015386802.1:540978-547697 GCF_001527695.2 Protobothrops mucrosquamatus
TCTCAAGACCTGCTCCCGTCTCCTCCCCCGGGGCCACCCAGTCGGAGTCCAAACCCTCTCGGATCCGAGCGACTTTGTCATACAGATATTGAGCAAAATCCTCAGCCCTCCCCACCAGGGGGTCCCCCCCCTCAACTGAAGGAGAGAGCGGGTCACCCTGAAGAGGGAGGCCGGGCGATTATCTGATGACGCAATGAGGATGGAGTAGTAATTAGACCTCGCCACCCTCATTGCCACAAGGTAGGATCTAACATGCATCCTTACCTGTGTTCGGTCGGATTCGGTTCGGGTAGCCCTCCAACTGCTCTCTAGGCGTCTTTTCCGGCGCTTCATCTCTCTCAGCTCCTCGGTAAACCAGGGAGCTTGTTGAGATCTGCGTCGGGTCAGAGGCCGCAACGGCATGACTCGGTCCAGTGCTGCGGCTGCGGCCACATCCCAGGCCGCCGTCAGATCTTCAGCCGAGTCGTGGACTAGATCCTCCGGATATGGCCCAAGCTCCGTCAGGAACCTCTCCGGGTCCATCAGGCGCCGGGACGGAACCATCTACGCGGTTCCGTCTCCCTGCGGCGGGGGGGAGCGGTCGGGAAGTCCATCCTAAGGAGTGCATGATCTGCACCGTCTATCTGAGGCACAGTGGTCTCCCTCGGACATAGGCTCTCCCTTATAATGACCGCTACCCCACCGCCCCTACCCCGGGCCCTCGGTTGATGGAATGCCTGGAAACCCGGCGGGCATAGATCAACAAGGGGAACTCCCCCTTCCATGCCCAGCCAGGTCTCGGTGATACCTGCCAGTATTTCTATCAGAGCTTGAAGGGTATTTGCAACCATAGAGTTTTACTTGTGGAATAAAGTAAAAGATTCATCAGTTTTTCAAACAGCATCTTATCCATTAAAAAGACTTTTCATCTTGAACAATTAAGCAATTTTGGTTCCTTCTCTTCCATAACCTGAGCCAATATGAAATATTAAATAATCAAATATTAGAATTCTATTACTGATGCCTCAGAAATCCAGCAAATTAGCTGCCTGAAAATCAGTTTCTACTTGGCTACAGTAAGTAATAAAGTGGTATGTTTTAATTTTCTCTGCAGTTTCTGTTTAATCTCTTGTTTCTTTGGCTTGCTATTTTATTTTGGTGAGGAAATACTTTAAACCCTCTGTGGTGATTCTCCTTACACAATTAAAGTTCCCATGCTATGTATACTGCAAATTGTTAATTCCCCTGTTAGCTGTCTGGATGCCTGCAGAATTTGGTGTGAGTGGCTTTCATCTTTGTTTTCACAACAAACAAGTCAACATACAAACATAATTCTCTGCTAGCTACCTTCGCACATTCTTTAGGGAAGCCTCTTTATTTCCAGTCCCTGAATAGAAGCTTAAGAAAACAAACCCAGCAATGATCAAATATATTAAGGGAGGTCTTGTTAAGGGGACTGGGGTGGGGAAGAAGCAGTTTTCTATATTAGCTATATATAAATGTAGTAGAAATACAACTTTCCTGTTTAATTTTTGCAGCTATTAAAATACATTTTTACTATTCCATTAATCTGATATTTTCTGCACAGTAATACTTTCACATAACCATCAGCACAATGAAGTCAAATAATTGTGGTGAAGCTGTTCATCCTTTATTCTTCTTCTTGTTGTGCCATATCCGTTATTGGAGGTTGGTTATTGCAGAGGGCAAATGTTCAGATAATAGAAATGTTATTTGGGGTATACATTCTGTGCTGGGAGGAGGAGGAGGAGGAGGAGGAGGAGGAGGAGGAGGTGGAGGAGATGATGGATTTACTACTGGATCTACTTCTATCTACTAAACAGAATGTTGAAGTTCACCAGTTTTCCTAATTCCTATTTTTGTGGAGTTCGATTCACATTGCTGAGTATAAGGATCAAAAATTTAAAAAATGGGTTCCTGAGGCAACAAAATCAATGTAAAGCTGAAATAAAACTACAGTATATGATCTTTCAGAACTCAATCACAACATCATACTATTATTTTAGTCTCTAAAATGCTGCGTGAATTTTTTTTTTTTTTTTACTATTCACCAACTCTCATCTTATTGCTTTTTTCCAAGGTTGGATTTCTTCTTGAACCTGTTTTATTATTATGCTAGGTAACATTATCAATGCTGTGACATGAAATGAAGTTGGGCGGCTGGTTTTCACAATCATTACATTGTAGGTTGTAAATTACTTCTCTTTTATTTTCTCTTGCTACTGGGTCTTTTAGTTTGCTTAAGATGTTTTTGGGGAAGGATTTTGTAGATTTGTAGCTATAGTGATACCAAGGGGTTATAGTAACCTGCTAGTAGTTTCTCATCCTTTTTTTATATACACACAAGGATTATTCTTCCCAAGGGTTGGTACTTCATGTCGGAGCAGACAGAACATCAAGAATCCAACCACTCTCAGCTACATGTATTATTTGCTATTGCAAATCTCATATCCTTTTCCTCAAATTTCCCCACCGTGTATTTGCTTATTATAAATTACAAAAAGTAGTTATACCAACATTGAAACATAGCACACATTTCTAAACAGGTGCAGGGGTAATAATTCAATCTTCATGCCCCTTCTGTGCTCTGAGATTGCCACAATGAAGTCAATTAGCTTCTGTCAGCAAAGTAGCCTCTGAAGTAGCCAACTATCTCCAAAATGGCACTGAGGCCACTGGCTCATTTTAAACATTATATTAAAATAAATGGAAATTTGGCACAGCTATTTCAAAAATATACAGCTTAAAAACAAAGCCAGGTATAGTCAGAGACGGCATGCCTCAATTACAAAATATATGCCTATAATCATATTTATACCACATCCTTGTTAAGGGAATGTGAAAAAGGTGCTTCTTTAATGATCTGCAGGTTCTCAGGAACATTTCATGCCATATCATGCATCAGATTTTAGTTGAAAGAAAGGAGATTAGTAGATGCACATTAGTTGTTTTGTAGAAAATGAGTACACTAGCATCTACATTAACCTAAGTAAGGATTTAAATTGATTTATTTTCCCACTCTATGAAGAAAATTCCCTAGGATGGCAGATGATCCATAATTTTCTAAAGATTGACTCTTATTTGCCTTGTCTGACAGACAGTGAAGAAGAATGGATCACATTTCACTGTTAAACAACAGCTGGGCATAAGGCTACATTTCTGACAGAACTGGTGATCTGATCACAAATGACAAGCCAAATTTCTGGGTTGATAGATTAATGGCAAAACTGATGATCTGGGAATGCAGACCAATTATGTTTCTAAGCAGAGAACTAGGTTAGATAAATGAATGACAGAACTAGTGATCTGGTCACATAAGCCGAGCCAAAGACCAGGTATCTGGACAAGGCAAGACAGGAGAGACAAAAATCATTTATCTGACAACTCACCAAAGAGCCAAGCGAGATTGACAGGCCCAGCTTCCTCGCTATTTGGAATATAAGATACGATGAATTATCAAAGGGTACTGCCATCTTCTGGATAACTTCCTTGTTAATGCTTTTATATGAGTGTAAGGAGTCTTTCAATAGACCAGTGCTTTCTACCTATCCTTGAGCCAGCAGAAATATTACATAATATTTTTGTCCTTATAGTTTACACCAGATACTTATAATATACCAGTCACTGGTGTATCAGTTACATTATTTCAATGCAAGAACATGTAAGCTAGATTGCTTGGGACTACATTTCCCAGAATACCTTGCCATTCACCATGGTAAACCCAATCCAGCATTTGGGGGCATTTGGGACATGCAGTAGTTAAGCTGCTGGAGTGGAAGTGGAGAAACTACAATAGCAACATTACTAATTGTATGTAGCACTGCAGAGAGAGATGACCATTTTCCTCTTAAACCATATAGCCGTGGTAGCGAACCTATGGCATGTGTGCCACAGGTGGCACGCAGAACCCTCTCTGTGGGCATGCGTGCTGTCGTCCCAGTCCTAGGCCTTCAGCTGGGTTTTATAAAACCTTTTCGCTTTAGGCCTCCATCGCCATGTGCAAAAAAAAAAAAAGGTTCAATCAATCAATCAATTTCAACCTCGCAGGAAAAAAAAGATCTCGCGAAGTTGGAATTGATTGATTGAACTTTTTAGTCCCACCCAGTCTGCCGTTACCACCGCAGCCACGCCCATCCAATGGGCCACACCCATCCAATGGGCCACGCCCAGCCGATGGGCCACACCCACCCGGCACCCGACGATGCATCAGTGGATTTTGGGTTGCAGTTTGGGCACTCTAAAAGGTTCGCCATCACTGCCATATAGCATCATCACCACCAATCAGCTGCTGTTTGTGCTGATTCTGGTTTTCAAGCAGGCGAATTGCTTGGAGACTTGGCAAGTGTAAAGGAAGTGATCTGACTGAGGGAACCAGACTCTCCTGCTATCCAAAAGAGAACAAGATTGTGCCTGGGGACCTAAAGCTAATAGGTGTTGGACCGATCCACCCATAAGAGAATCAACTCACTGCAACCTCAAACAAATGGTTAGAGAAGCATATCAGATTATACAATATTTTTTGGAAAAAACACTACACCACTTATTCACTTACACAGCCAAACACAACTTTAACAATACTCAGTCTTTTAATAGACTAACAGAATAACAGAGTTGGAAGGTACCTTAGAGCATATCTAGTCCAACCCCCTGCGCAGGCAGGAAACCCTATACCATTTCAGACAAATGGCTGTCCACTCTCTTCCTAAAAACTTCCAGTGTTGGAGAATTCACAACTTCTGGAAGCAAGTTGTTCCACTGATTAATTGTTCTAACTATTAGGAAATTTCTCCTTAGTTCTAGGTTGTTTCTTTCCTTGATTAGTTTCCATCCATTGGTTCTTATCCTGCCTTCAGGTGCTTTGGAGAATAGTTGACACACACCCCTCTTCTTTGAAGCAGCCTCTTAGTTATTGGAAGACTGCTACCATGTCACCCTATTCCTTTTTTCATTAAACTAGACATACCCTGTTCCAGCAACCGTTCCTCATATGTTTTAGTCTCCAGTCCCCTGATCATCTTTGTTGCTCTTCTCTGCACTCTTTTTAGAGTCTCAACATCTTTTTTTTCATTGTGGCGACCAAAACTGGATTTAAATTTTTAAAAAATTGAAATATGTAGGGAATCCATGAAAAATAGATTGTTGTCGCTGTCTATACTGTGGTTAGATTCAAGTAGGCAAAGGTCCAGGCACTTAAACATAAGAATTCCTGACATACCGAATTATAGTGCTCCTGGCTGTAATTATCTGGAGCCATGGGAACTGCTAGGATTGATCAAGTCCTCCTTCTCAATATTAAATAAAATCCCACTGCTGAACTTGAAAACATTTAAAATTTATCAACATCCTCAAATGTCAAAATGTTGACATTCATTGTTCTGAACATTTGTCAATTATCCTCTAAGCAGGGATTCTGATCTCTTTTACAAATCAAAGAAATAATTGGAAGCAAAAGAAACTATTTTAATCACTGTGGTGGAGAATGCCATCAGCCTTGAGCGGAAAATGCCTTCTGGGTATAATTAGTATCTCTCTAAGGCAGCAGCAGCATAAAGTGCAATAAATCGCCAAATATTTTGGATTATAAAGTAAGAAGGATATGTACGCATTCTTCTTCCAGTAGTAATGCAGTTGTACAATATATACTTTGGGGTGCTTGTTTTTACAATCAACTGTACAATCAACTGTAAGGGGATAGTTCATCAAAAAATAAGAAATACACTGTTCTGAGCAAATGCACCACTATATTGAGGAACAGTTCAAATAACATAGCCCCATGTTGTTTCCAAAAATAGTATTAATTATACATTTATGCTTGTCTACGATCAAAACAAATTCCTCCTCCTCCCCCAATGAAAGAGAGACTCTAATGTTAGTCCTTTATGCATAACACTGTACTGGGGATCCAGTAAATGATTACTTCAACCCTTCAAGTTGATGTTGACTCTTTTTAACCACATGGATAGGCCTTCTCTGGAACGAAGTAAATGCTCATCAGCAACTAATTATTTTCTTCAGCTTTCTTACTCCAAATAATGCAGAGTGCAAATATCTTAGCACCAGGGTACCTGCAGGATTATCTGCTCCAACCTGAAGTGGTCCCACCTTTAAATGATTCAGGGGCAAATTTGTAATCCCTCATTTATGGGAAGTAAGAGAAGCTGAATCTAGAAGGCACCACTTCTCAATTGCAATTTTGGAACTGTCTCCTCACAGAGATCTGGTTAGCCCATTCCTTGATAGTTTTCAGGAAGTTGTTAAAAATGAGCTATTTCAGAGTATGTGCCAATGATGTTTACATAGCTTTCATATTTATATTTAATTGTTCTCGTTTTTATTATGACCATGGGTTTTCTGAGTTATGGAGATTAAACTTTTAAACACTGTGGATTTCTTAATATCCTCCTTTTATTGTGTTAGCCAGTGTTTTCCAATTGCAGCAGGATGTAAATGAAACAAATAAATAAATAAACAATTATTTGTTTGGAATATTATTTTTAATACAGATCGTGAGCATTAAAATTATATATACAGGGCTTTTTTTCTGCCGGAACGCGGCGGAACGGCGTTCCGGCACCTTTTTCCGGGCCGGCCGCACCGGAAATAGCCCCTCCCAAACCGGAAGTAGCCCCTCCCACATTTTACTTGCATCTTTTTTCTAAAGGGGCGGTCCTAGGGTTTGATGGGGGCGTGGCCAGGTTTGAGTTCCGCCACCTTTTCGC
>NW_015386802.1:547797-574579 GCF_001527695.2 Protobothrops mucrosquamatus
ATATATACATAGTAAAACCTATGTACGATATGTTCATATGTAGATATATATATATATATATATAAGCAGATGGCTTGATGGCTCAGCGGGTAAAGGGCTGAATCTGTCAGCTAGAAAGCTGACAGCCCAGGTCCGAGAGCTGAGTGCCATGTGACAGAATGCATTCCCACTCCTTGCCTCAGCTCTTGCCCACCTAGCAGTTCAAACAACCAGTTCAAATATGTGAACAACCGGTTCTCTGTGTGGACGTCGCTTCCGGAAGTCCATTCTGGGCCTGGGCAACAAAAAATTAGCTACCGGTTCTGCCTAAGTGGTGCGAACTGGCTGAATCCCACCATTGAGTTCAAAAACAGGCTAATGTGAACAGATAAGTAGGTACCACTTTGATGGGAGGTAACAACATTCCGTGCACCTCGGCATATAGTCACACTGGCCACATAACCACAAAAATGTCTTCAGACAATGCTGGCTCCCTCAGCTAAGAAATGGAGATGAACAGCACCCCCTAGAGTTGAAAATAACTTAATTCACTTATTTAGCTCACAAATGTATTTTAATACATCTAAATCTATCAATTGGTGCACAAAAAATACCATATGTCTTCAAAATACATTAACATCCATTTGGGATTTAGTTTATGCTCTCCTTCTCCCATAAGAAGAAGGGGGGGGGGATAAGTACTAGCCATAAAAACTGGACTGCCACTTATCCATAGTTTTTAAAGCATTGTTACATGTTGCAATGCAGTGCACAGGCACCAGATGTCACTACAAGTAAAGTACCATAGAAGAGTATTGATAGACGAGAATAAACATCTGTGCATGGAATTTTAGCAGCACCTGAAATAAAATAATGTCTGCCTATTAATCACCTGTACCTGTACATCAAGAACTCTCCCATCAGATACTTTGAGTGAAAGATGTTCAGTCTTGTATGAATTTTTATTTACTAGTGCTGCCTAAAAACACAAACAAGTTATAGACAAGTTTTAAAAACAAAGCAAAAGAAAGCTATTTAGAATCAGAATAGAATATAAAGGTTGAGATTAATTTTGGAGGTCATATTGGACTGGAATCCTTTATTAGAGAATACCAAACTTCTGTTTAGCATTTCAATAAAGATGAGGTCACCCTTTTTGAGGGAGTCTTGTTCTATGGCTGAACAGATCTTACTTTTGGGAAATTGAGGTCAATGGCATGGCTTCTATTATAAACCAACAGAAAAAGGACTGTTATGCATTTTTGGTTAGAGTTAACCATAAATGCTTTTCAAGAACTGCACAGTGCTTTAAAATAAAATTTAAACCAATGGAATTTGTCAGGAAGGATGACATATATATTTCAGAAATAGTGAGTATGAAAAACTGAGTCTCAAATATTTAAGAGTAATCCAAGTTTACTTGAGTCTTGAGCAACCTAATATGTTGGGTCATTTTCTATCCTACCCTGTATATATATACTCCTCTCTTTCATAAATTAAAAGAAACACTTGCTTATGAAATAAATAAACTATCAGCCCAAATAGCACATTTCAAACCTTAGCTAAGGCATCAACTATTTTATTTCCCTGTCATACTGTCATTGATAACTACAGACTATCAAAATCCGGATATCTTTTTTTCCCTTTTGCTTTTGTATGTGCAAACTTGATAAGTACTTTTTGCACAATTAATCAATATATAATGAACATTTATATAAAATGTTCAACAAACACAGATTTTTTTTCTGGGATGGATAAATTGTCTATCTTTTTTCAGCAGGATATTTTCCAATTTCTAATTCAGGTATGGTGAGTTGAGAGTTTTTGATCCTATGGTTCCCAATGTATTTCAAACATATTCCTAAATCTTGCTGATGCTTCTCACCTGTAAGTAAAAACTGGCTTAAGAGAAACTTATTTTGAGCTCGGAAATAATGCAGAAGAAATGGATTAATAATCTTTGCTTTGCCTTTCTTTCCTATTAATTCTGTGTTTTTTTTAAGTAAAGTCCTTGATATGTTGCAATTTAAGTTTTAGCAGTGCCTTTCAGAAACATCATTTCTCTTAATATTGCGTGTGTCGTAGAAAAAATATCATGTAGGACAGTCTTTGTTGCAGAACAGCTTTTTTGCAACTGAAACATTCCAGATACTTTGAATTACTCCATGTAATAAAAAGAGCCAGTGGTACAGTGGTAAGAACGCAGTATTGCAGGCTAATTTTGCCAACTGCCAGCAGTTCCATTCTCATTGGCTCAAGTTTGACTCAGTCTTTCATTCTTCCAAGGTCGGTAAAATGAGGGCCCAGATAATTGGGGGCAATATGCTGACTCTGTAAACCACTTAGAGGGGGCTGTAAAGCACTGGGAAGTGGTATATGTCTCTAAGTGCTATTGCTAATAGCATGTAATAGGAAATGAGGGGTCTTTGGTGCTCTCTGAGCTTGGTTGTTTTCTTTGAAGATGTTTCATTACCCAAACTAAGTAACATTATCAATGCTAGTAAGGAGTGTGGTTTGCTGTCAATTTATATTCACTCTGACAAATCAGCCATCAATAGACACATAGACATTAACAACATCTATAGATTATGTGAAAGAGACAATCAACCAAGGTTAACATCAGACCAACAGTCAAGTAAACAATACCCCAATCAAGAAACTGCCAAAGAGCCAACAGTAAACAGCCTAACAAAAGAATCCCTACGACCACTACCCACCAACATGACAGGCAGGCCAACTGAAAATAAACTGAAAGGAAACTGCACTCTTTACTAGCACTGATAATGTTACCCAGTTTGGGTAATGAAACATCTGGAAGAAAACAAGCCAAGTTCAGAGAGTACCAAGGACCCCTCATTTCAATCCTGAGCTACAATTATTCTCCTTTATTGGTAATAGGAAATGTATACTTGGTTCCTGTTACCTTGATTTCAGCCATCACTGCAAATAAGCTATTTATTTTTTCCTCAGCTACAAGTTAGTTCTGAAAATCCAAAGTTACAAATATATAGCACAATACTTTTTTTTCAAATTCCAAATTAATCTGGGCTGGAGAAAAACCCATACCTGTTTCTACTTTACTCTTTCAGGCCCTAGCTAGTCTCATTATGAGCAACAAATTTTATAAGTCACTGGTGTGTGAATTATATATGCTCTAGGTCAGGAACTCAAGATAGCTCACTGAAAGAGCCTCCTTAACTTTATCTAACTGGAAACAGTTAACCCAGGATTTCTGATTACAAGTATTGATTAGAAAAAAATTAAGGTTACAATAGCTAGTGGTGTACTTGCAAACAAGATATGTGTGTGTGTGTTTATGAATGTATACATACATGCAATCTTTGTACAGTCTCCTCCTGATTTTTGGACATCAAGGTGAGGAGATTGCCCTTTTTTGTGAAGGAGGAACAATCTGCTTTAGTCTATTCTTTTGATAACTGCTATATCTTTTATCAACCTTGGACCTGACTAACAATTGTGGTGGAATGTAGTCTGGATTTCCAGGAGGGAGGGATTTCTTTCCAGAGGTCTAAAGGCAGTGGAGCCTGAAAAGAAAAAGGGTTTAAAAATAGCTCCTTCCCTGCTATTCCCATATTATAACTATAGTTATGTAAATTATTGTTTTAGTCTGGCAAAATTGATGTCAGGCTGTAGAGGAAGGGTGTCAAACTGCTGGCCCATGGTCCGGATGTGTCACCGGGAAACTGCTCACCCCATTGTCGGCAATGGGGAAAAAGCTCCGATACGTTGCGTGACGTCACATGACGTCGCGAGTTTGACATGCCTGCTCTAGAGTACCTTCTTTTTTGTTCTTCACCTGTAGACAGAACCTTGCCAGACTAAAGCAACTATTTTTTTAGCCATCTGGAAAACAACCCCCCCCACCTCGGGAATCCACACAATTCCCACAATAATCCTTTATGGTAGGTTACACCAAGAAAGACTGTCTGGCTTAAATTACTCAAAAATTCCCATTTTTCAGAGTGGACTTGAACCTTTAATTTTAGCTATGTTCAGCTAGTAGGCTTTTTTTCCAGAGCAAGGACTAATAGAACTGCAGAAATATATTCTCATCGCTTTCACAACTTTGCATGAGGCTGCATAGCACTTGGTCTTTGAACTGCACCCAAGGTTGAAAACTAGGCTGGATTTAATTTTATTTGCATTTAATTGAAAGTAAATATAGGAATTTGGTTTTTCTCCAGCCATATTTTTGAATTATTATCTTTCCTTTCTGTCACATTAAAAATTACAGTTTGTTAAAAAAAAGAAATCCTGAGGGCTTTGAGTAAGGAGGGTCACAGGCATGCCATAAAATTCAGGTTGGAGCAGGTGATTTGAGCTTGTTTTGTCTCCTGTGGAAAGATCAAGCAAAAATGGAGGAAAATCCTGATGGCCACATTTTTGCATCCCCATCCCTCATTCCAGGGTAATGATTATTAATGTTATGCTAGCTCAAGATGGAATATAACATCAGCTGTGATTTCCTAGCATCCTGTAGCTAAACTGTGTGTTACAGAATAATCAACCTGTGAGGCATTTATTCCCTTTTCACAAGAACAGGGGGAAAAAATGACCTGAATACTGCTAAAATAAAGTTATATTTTTATATAAATAAAATTTATATATATTTATATATAAATAAAGTTATATATATCCAGAAAGTTATATTTTTACAGAGAATCATAATACAATTGAATATATTCCACATACAAGTCCAAAACCACGACAGGGAAATTAAAAACAATATTTTAAATTATCAAGATGGTTCTGTTCTTATTCATTAATGTTGAACTATTTATTTAATCCAATGCAGTTTGCCAGATATTAAAATGGTACCTTTGCTTAAAAGTGAAACATGTGTCTTAGCGATTAACATGTCATGGATTCACTTTCTTCACACAACAGATGTTAAGCTAATCCACGTGGAACAGAGCAGAAGTGAAAGCATGCCCTTAATAAAACGTCTACTGAATATTTGCATTCACTCCCATGACTAAGTGCTAGTGAATCTTCCTGCATTCCTGCCCACAGTTACGTGTTGAAGCATAACGTTTACTGAGGCAGCTATTCTTGCCAAGGATATATTGCATTAATAAATCTTCCAAACAAGCTCTAGTAAATGTCACTTCTGCTTAAATGTTCAGCAGAAATTGGTGACAAGTGATGCTTTCTTTGCCCTTGTGGAACTCAAGTGTTCGGATGTGAATCCTAATAAAGTTTCTGCCAGAATCAGCCTTCAATAAGTTTTCCCGCAAACTGGTTTGGAATGCTAACAAAACAAAAGGCTTGTAAAATTCAGGCCCCAAAGAAACAGGATTAGGAAACCATTAAATGACCAACATTTGCAGTGTGCAAACTCAAAAATGAACTAATTCAGTCCCTTACAGCTGCAGTGAAACAAGGATGGCTGTGAAACTTTTTTTTTCAAAGAAAAAAAGTGATATGGTTTTTGTGTATTGTATTTATCTAAACACTCTGTAGGGGATCATAAACAGAGGTGAGAACTACATCAGATAACTACAGGGTTGTTGTAACTCAGGATGAATTCAGATAACTAAGCTTAAAATATTGAATTTTCTGTTCTTCTTGAATACATGCCATAAGAAAGTATTGTGTTAAAGACTTTATTGTGTGCTTAATAAATTTAGTAAAATGACTAGATCCATCGGTATTAGAATGGCAATGTGTTTCAGTTGAATATGAAGAAATGAAAAATGGTACCAATTTAAAATGTCCAAGCATAATGTTCTTATGATAACATTATAAGCTTTTTTTATTTATGAGGAAAGGAGATAAAACATGAACTATAACAACATCAGAGAACAATGTTACAAGATGAAGAATTTTAAAATCATATCAGTTTTGAAAACAAAAATGAATTCGTTTTATAAAGTATTTTATGTGTGTTAGTCACAAATGAACTTCCTAAATTTAGAAGCACACAACACATGGAAGAACTGTGCAAGAAATAAAAAGAGCAAAGAGTGAAAGCAGAAATAACTGAGATGGGGAGCTCTGGCCCACCAGTTCAGAAAGATCCACTCTTTAAAAGTATTAGAAAGAAAAGTAGAGTCATATATTAGTATTCCTGTTCCCAGTCAGGTCTCAGGGGAGGCTTCAGTTCCTTACATGCCTTTTCAGAAATAAATTTCTATTAACAGATTTTCAAAGGCGGGGGATGGGATTTAGCACCATTCCCATTTTATCCTATTTTTGTAGTTCTTTTTATTTCTATCTAATAAACACGGATTGGTTTACGCCTTGCATTAAGCCACAGGGGTTTGTGTGGCTGACTGAATTACACACAAACACACACACACACAATATGCTAAAACTAAGCAAAATACAATGCACAAAGTACAACGAGTAAATCCAAACAAGATGACTGGAAAAATTCTCTGTCTTATTTCAGGCATGAGCAACAATCTGGTATTTCAGGATTTACTATTTCAAACCTATTCTACACTTAAGGTTAGGGTTCACAAACTTTTAAGCACCCTTTGTACATTTTGTGCGAGTTGGAAAAAAAGTTTCCAATTCCATCTCCTTAAGATGGAATTGGGCTGTGTCCTGAGTCCACTACTGTTCACCTTGATGACTCAGGACTGCTGTGCCAAATCTGCTACGAATCATATTGTGAAGTATGCAGACGACACGGAAGTGGTGGGTCTTATCCGGGATGACAATGAAGATGCTTATAGGGAAGAGGTGAAGGCTCTGGTGGACTGGTGCAATAAAAGTAACCTGGTTATAAATGTTGATAAAACAAAGGAGATCATTGTAGATTTTAGAAAGAGCCGGCATAGTCATACTCCACTCAGTGTTAAGGATGTAGCTGTAGAGGTGGTCAACAGTATTAAGTATCTGGGGGTGCAGATAACTAACAATCTGAATTGGTCTCTCCACACCTCATCCTAGCATCTGCATTTCCTGCGTCACATGAGGAGAGCACATCTCTTTCCTTTTGTCCTGGTCACTTTATACAGAGGCACGATTGAGAGCATTTTAACAAACTGCATCACTGTCTGGTTTGGTGGCAGCAGTGCCTCAGATAGAAAGTCCACACAAAGAGTGGTAAGAACAACTGAGAAGATCATAGGAAGCTCGCTCCCTGGTATTCAGGACGCTGCTTATAAGCGCTGTGTGCTCAGAGCTCAAAGCATTGTTAGAGACCCCACACACCCACTTTACGGTCTGTTTCTGTTGCTTCCCTCTGGGAGGAGGTTTCAAAGTATTTCTAGCAGGACTACCCGATTCTGTAATAGCTTTGTTCCCTATGCCATCCGTCTGGTAAACTCGCAAGATTTGTTTTTCTCGCTATGCACATGTACAGTATACATAATCTGAACTAGACTGTTGTTTCTCTGTGTCATATAATATATGTGTGTATATGCATAATTTTGTATTTATTTATTTATTTATGTCATATTTATGTAGTGTACATTGGAGGTGGTGACCCTTTGAGAACCTATGCAATGAAATTTCATTTTAATGTATGCCGATTAGTGTACATTCAAAGTGATAATAAAGTTATTGTTCTATTCTGCTCTGCTCTGCTCTGCTCTGCTCTGCTCTATTCTATTCTGTTCTGTTCTGTTCTGTTCTGTTCTGTTCCGTTCCGTTCCGTTCTATTCTATTCCATTCTATTCTATTCCATAGTCTATTCCATTCCATTCCATTAAAGTTAAGAAATCTAAACAATAAGATCATGATTCCAGTCCCCCTCCTTCAACCATATCTTTCTAGAGAAGAAAAAAGTTCTACAATAAAATTATATACTTCCCCAGATAGGAAGTTCTTTGGAAAATTAGTTTCTTGTTCATCTCTTGCCAGATGTTAGATTTAGAGTTTGCCAGCTGGCTCAAATGTAGCCAAATATCAAAGGGCATCTAATATTATTTTAAAGACAAAGAACACTGGCTGGTTGTTAAAGGACTTTTGATAAAAACAGTTTTTGTCACTAAGGTTTTGAGAACTGGTACATTCATTGTGATTCAACTTATACCAGCTAAGATTTTATGAGGACTTATCCAGATGTTATAAAGATTCAGATGTGTTTATTACCTACAGCAATGCTGATATTTCTTTTATGAATCAGAGGGCATACCACTTACTCCAACTTAGGGAAACTACAGAATCTTACATTTACACTTATGTAAGACATATGTGATGGAAAAAGGTATTTTTGCTACTGAGCTTCAATACTGAAGATAAGTCTTGCATGAAATTAGGGCTCTTCCAGTATGATAGGTCATTGTGGATCCATCCATTAACTGGATGTGGCTCAAATCAGTCCCTGAGTGCCATTTCAAGATTCCTTATGAGGATATAATAATAATAATAATAATAATAATAATAATAATAATAACAATAATAATAATAATAATAATAATAATAACAACAACAACAACAACAACAACAACAACAATAACGACAACAGCAATTGTCGATAAGAAAGACAAAAAAGTCTGGATAGTGGACGTGGCAGTGCCTGGAGATAGCAGAATAGACGAGAAAGAACTGGAGAAGATAACAAAATACAAAGACCTACAAAAAGAAATAGAAAGACTGGCAAAAGCAAGCAAGGGTAGTACCAATAGTAATAGGCGGCTTGGTGCAATCCCAAAACAACTGGAGCACCACTTGAACACCATTGGCATTGACAAATTTGCCATTAGTCAATTGCAAAACGTGGCCTTACTAGAAACTGCTTCCATCCTGCGACGATATCTGTAATACCATCAAACATCCACATCTGCCTATCCCAGGTCCTTGGTAAGGACTCGATAGGTAGACAAAATGCCAAATCCAGTCTGAACATCTGGCTGACTGTGCGATGATGATGATGATGATGATGATGATGATGATGATGATGATAATAATAATAATAATAATAATAATAATAATAATGTTGGAAGAGACCTTGGAGGTCATCTAGTCCAACCCCCTGTTGAGGCAGGAAACCCTATACCATTTCAGACAAATGGCTGTCCAGTCTCTTCTTAAAAACTTCCAGTGTTGGAGCATTCACAGCTTCTGGAGGCAGGTTGTTCCACTGATTATTTGTTCTAACTGTCAGGAATTTTCCCGTTAGTTCTAGGTTGCTTCTCTCTTTGGTTAGTTTCCATCCGTTGCTTTTGTCCTGCCTTCAGGTGCTTTGGAGAATAGCTTGACTCCCTCTTCTTTATGGCAGCCCCTGAGATATTGGAACACTGCTATCATGTCACCCCTTGTCCTTCTCGTTGTTAAACTAGACATACCCAATTCCAGCAATCGTTCCTTATATGTTTTAGCCTCCAATCCCCTAATCATCTTTGTTGCTCTTCTCTATACTCTTTCTAGAGTCTCAACATCTTTTTTACATCGTGGTGACCAAAACTGGATGCAGTATTCCAAGTGTGGCCTTACCAAGGCATTGTAAAGTGGTATTAACATTGTTTCCCAGCCTTTAGGATTCAAGGTATACCAAATACCAGAAATCCAAAACCAACCTGGCTATATATTGTGGCCTTGCGTGCCCTCAACAGTTATTCCCAAGCACCAACAAAAGTTGCATTAAGATATTATTGAACAACATTCACACTGATACATTTTTTTTAGGGCTGGCACTGACAACTGTAGCTAAGATTTTATTGTCAGTTTGATGGTGGGATTCGCATTTTTCAACAATCGTAGTCTTGATTCATTGGCTGAAGAAACAATAGGATGAGGTCACATAATACAGTGAGCCCATATGAAACGAACTACATTACGACTTTACATGATATACAGTCCTAATATGAAAAACTGTTACATATAAATGAAATGGTGGCAAATTCCTTCATCTGTTACCTCTTGATACTATACAACAATTATCATATCAGTATTCCAGTATTCTCATTCTGGGATCAGCACATCAACCTTTTCTTTAAAAAAAATAAATAACCAAGGCAACTTCTGAAAACAAAGGTCTCTAATGGAGAAACTCTGAGAAACTCATCAACCCATCCATAGAAAGGATGGTTATTAAAGGCAATGCAATATTGCGCTTTTATCAGCCACAGTGATAAAAACCCTGTGCTAATTTTCCAACACCAAATTCATATTCAGAAAAATAATTCAAAGTATCATCGCTCGACACCATTAAGAAATGGAGGTCAAATCTGCCAAGTTGGGGAAGGAGGAGGGAATGCTTTTAGTGGCCACACAAAAGAGAAAATGGGATCGGATCATTAGAGAGTGCAGTGGCATTATTTAAATGTCTTTGTTAATCAGGCTCCCGACAGAAGAAATTATACTTGGAGAATGTGTTCCTCAGAGCCTTCTCAGCATGGGCCAAATCTATTTAATACTCTAAATATGCTGAGTGATAATGAACTTATGGTACACATCTTCATACTAGTTTTCCTTTTTTCTTTCTGTTTTTGGACTTGACATCATCCCATACAGTAATTTAAGCTTTCAGGTCTTGAAAAGACAGGAGATTCAGTATAAACACTAAGCTCCTTTCAAGCTTTGTTTTATTTGTAAGAATGAGCAACCCATAAACCAAGATCCTTTTTTCTTGCTTTTAGAGACCCCCTCTTGAAAATTTTGAGCTAGGAAACCAAATGAACCTTGAGAAAATAAGTGAGCCATTGGGTGGGCTGGACTTTGAAAAAGATTACAGGTTGTCCTCAAGTTACAACCACAATTGAGCCCAAAATGTATGTTGCAAATGAAATATTTATTAAGTGAGTTTTGCCCCATTTTATGACTTTTCTTGCCACAGTTGTTAAGTGAATCACTGCAGTTGTTAAGTTCATAACACAGTTGTTAAGTGAATCTGGCTTTCCCATTGACTTTGCTTGTCAGAAGGTTGCAAAAACTGATCACATGATCCCCAGGACACTGCAACAGTCATAAACATGAATCAGTTGCTAAGCATCTGAATTTTGATGGGGAATGCTGCAACGGTTGTAAGTGTGAAAAACGGTCAAAGTCACTTTTTTCGGTGCCATTGTAACTTTGAATGGTCACTAAATGAACTGTTGTAAGTCGAGGACTACCTGTATTCAATTCTGAGAAACAGGAAAGTGTGAGAAAGAAACTCAAAATAACCTCACCTTGATTTTGTTAAGTATAAGAGGGGACCATGAAAAACTTGGTTGGGTTTTCAATGTTTTGTTATTCTATCAAACTAAAATAAAGAACAGTCCTGACGCCACTGCGATATCTATTTCTTGACCTGGATTACCTTGAAGAACTAATGGAAACATGTGAACATGATATTATATGCTCAAAATAGACATAATATGATTTAAAACACAGCTTCACAATTTTTTCTTTCAAACTCAGTCATGCTCATATTTCTTATATGGCCTCACTCATTTTATGGCCCTTGAATACTCCAAAGGTTTACCATCTCTGAACTAAAGAACTTGTAACTCTTATTTTAAAAAAATCAAAGTCTTCTTAATTTAAAAGAATATTCAGAATATTAATATTCAATTCCATATTAGAATATAAAAGCTCTGATTCTTTGTTCATCAAATTACAGAAGTATAACATACAGAACAGTGAAAGCAAACTAAAAGGCAAAATCCAATTCAGTCCAGAATGGATTTATATTTTGCATTAATCCTGGTTTGTTTCACCATGTTTACTGATATAAATTACATGGTTTGAGTTCACACAAGATAATCCCCAAACTGTACATTATAAGCTACAATGCTTGGATATACATGGAACATTAAATACAAATAAAAGAAAATTATATTATGGCTTAGTACAATCCATGAGCTCAGCCGTAGACTTAAGCAAAACTGCCTGAAACATAGCAGATTTTAGGACTGTTTCTTCAAAAATAGCTCTGCTCTTTGGGGATGTGAGTGCAATGTCATGAAGCAAGCAGAAAAGGATCAGCATTTCTTTGTTAGTGTGGTCTTCTTTCCTAGCTCAACATGGCTGAACAAGCCACTGCTGAAACATAGTGTATTGACTTAAGTGTGGTGGAAAGTGATCCCACTCTGCTTTGTAAAATGCAATCTTGAGCATATTTACCTGGAAAAAGCTCTTGTTTGCAATAATGGGAATATCTGTAGTTAGGGTGTAGAATGAGGGTGAAGTTTCGTTCTCTTCTGGGTTGCTTTCCGAACATTTCATTACCACTCTAGATAACATCTTCAACAGAGTTTAGGGGATGTCAGTGTTCTGTTTATAAGGGCTTCAAGTGTGGGTGTATCAAGTGAGGGTCTTGTGATGGGTCAGGTGTGAATCATCAGTGAGAGGCTTGTGATGGGTCTTATGATGGGGAGGTTGCATCAGGTCAGGGTCATTGGGAGGTGAACTGCTGGTGGGGGGAGTGGGGCTGGCATAGGTTGGTTGAAGATCGTGTTGTCTCTGGTTGGCTGTGCAGTTGATTTGGATTCTGGGGGATTCATAGGCTGGTTGTAAGTTGATGTGTCTGTTGATAGAATTGCTTGTGGAGTGCCAGACTTCGATGGACTCATGAGCATGATGGGTGGTAGTGTGGTCGATGATTTTAGTGTTGCTTCAATCGAACTGGTGTTGTTTGGTATTGGTGAGGGTAGAGATTAAGGATTTGGGATTATGGTGTTTGATTGCCAGCCGGTGTTCGAGGATCCTGGTGTGATGTGATGTTTGACCCACATAGAATTGGTTGCAATTGATTTTGTAGATGATATTGTTATATAATTGTTATATTGTTATATTGTTTATAGATTATATTGTTTTATTGTTTCTTTCATCCTTCTGTATATTGTCTTTGATTCTGAATAATTCCTGATGGAGTGTGGTTATGGGTTTATGGGCTGTTGCTATTCCTAGAGGTTGGAGAATTCTAGCTGTCATTTCCAATACCCCTTTTGTGTATGGTAGGATTAGTCTTTGTGTGGTGGTCGGCTGTGTAGTGTGTTGTGGTTTGGGTGCTGCGTGTCGGAATACAAAGTTTTTGGATAGTCATTGTGGAGAAAGATGTCAAACAGCCATTTCTCTTCAGCTTTGCTAGTGTTGTGATGCTGCACTGTGTCCTGGCTCTTTTGAAGAGGGTCTGGACACACTTCTTTTGTGTGCAGTGTGGTGGTCTGGTCCATGTGCGTAGGTTTGCAGTAGATGTAGGTTTCCAGTTCTCTGTTGTCGTCTCCTTATGTCAATGTCGGAGAATGGGAGTCTGTTGTCTGTTTCCTCTTCATGTGTCAACTTGTTTCAATAGGACATAATGCTCAAAATATTTTTAGGGCTATTCTGTAATATAGGGGTGTAAAACTTGATTTCATTGAGGGCCGCATCAGCATTGTGGTTGCACTCGGGAGGCTGGGTGAGAGAGGTGGGTGGATGCAGTTGACAGGATGGACATGGCTGGGTGGACATGGTTGGCTTGACGTTGCTTGCATCAGGAGTGCTTGTGGGGGGGCAGGTAGGACTGTAGGGAGATCCAGAGGTCTCCAGTGGTGGGAGATGGCACAGTGGTAGGTGATGGGGCCTTGTCCACAAGAGGAGCCTTGCTGTCCTTCTCAGGCCATGCAGGGGATCCCTGGATGGTGGCACAGGCTTCCCGGAGTCCTGGGTGGTGGAGAGACCAGGCACTTGGCCCAGCCCAGCCCTTGAGTTGCCTTGCCATGGCCCCAATGTATGTCTTTGATTGCCAGCACCTGCCATGACTGGTATGGCATGGGCATCGGCTAGGCGGCACATCCAGTGGGCCGGATTTTGTGCTGTTCCCCCACATCTCTTCCTTCACCTGCCACTTGGACAACGAGCCCAGCAGCTAATGCACTTGGACCCACCTGCTATGCACAGGTTATGGGATCCCGAGTACTCCGGCTGGGAGGCAGCTGAGGGGCCAGAGGGCTGCAGCTGCTGCCAGGCATTGCCGGCCCTCATGCACTTGCCACCTCCTGTGCATGTGCCCGGGGGAGGGGGGTGTCCAGCCAAGCTGGGATGAGCTGGGTGGCAAGAGCCGGTCCCTTGCCGTCTCTGGGACGGCCCTGTGGGCCTTGAGTTTAACGTGTGCTCTAATACAATTAATGTAATACAATTGATGCAGTCATTATCACTCAATAAAAAATAAATAATGGGGCAGTCAGTAGATACACAAAAGTATTTCTCCATGCAGAATTGTGAAACAGAATCTACTATCAAAAGATGTAGTGCTGGCTACCATTGTGAACCGATTTGAAATCTGAGAAATTCATGAGGCTAGAAAGCTGATCTTCCTCTGTCTTCAACCTTTTGCTAAACAAGAGATTTGCATCCTCCATGAATCCTCCCTCTAAAAAAGGCCTTATGGCTTCTTTATCCTTTTGTGTACTTGACTAAACATAGTAATAAACAATGTACAATTCAAGAACATTAGAAGACATGGATGCCAGATACTTAAGTTTAAGTACCTTCCTCTTTTTCTCTGGGGGGGGAGGGAGGGAGGGAATCATGCAAAAGGGTGTTGAAACATTCCTAGGATTAGTTAGTTGTGTGATTCAAATGGCCTGATAGGATATTTTTTAGCAAATTGGCTTTTTTGACATCTAACAAATATAGAAGCCTCACTGGATCTTCTCCATAATTTTTCTGACGCATCACTGAATTATCTCTACAATTTTGCTATGACCTTGCTATAACATTGCAACCCATACTGGTGGTTGTAACTCTGAGGTTTTTCAGACAACAAAGTTCTTCCCTTCTGGACCTACTTAATGTTCCACCATACTGACACACCTTCATTTTTACTGATTCTGCAATGCATTGCAAACTAAGAAATAAAGAATCTAAGCATCCACTCTGAGATGTCACACTCTTACAAAACAAAAAATCCACTCTTTATCTCCATTCCTAAGGAAAACAAAATAATTTGCTTTCTTGGTTCCACTTTGTTATTTTAGGCTTTGTGCGTTGGTCTACACTACAGTGATTCCTATGAAGATTAACTGAAAAAGCATCAAGCTACTTTTCCTCTTGAAATATCTTAAGTTGAAGAGCTAGGAGACACAAAGAGGCAGGAGTTCCTGCAAATATGATAATGGAGTGAAAATTTCAGAAAACTGCAGCATTTAAAATATATGCACTCTTTTTCAACTTTTCCCCGGCTGAGCAAGAAATAAATACACTTAGCTCACAAATGCTGCCAACTCTATGGATCCTAGAGACCCAAGCATTTTCACAAAAATATATATTACCCACTGACAAGCTGGAATATGAGTGCTCCATATACATTCTTTGCATTTTTTTTTGCAATATCTTACCATGCTATACCAGAGCAGCTGAATGTATCATGCAAAACTACACCAAAAATAATGATAAAATAGAACAATAAATTATCTGCCAAAGCCAACTCTAACTTTCAGGTAGGAGCTAAAACAAGGAGGCTCAAACTGGGAAAGCTGAGCAATGTTTTCAGGGCAGGAGAAACTTTTAGCAGATTAAAGTAGGAGAATAAACAATGAAATCCTATTCCTTCATCCCAGCCTGATTTTCTGGCTTGCTTGTGTTTTTGCCATTTTTTTTCCTTCCAAGACTGATTTCTTTGCAGAAATGATGTAGCAGAATTAGAGGCCATTTCCTACTCAGTGCTGTGTGGCCCGGTGACATGTTGACAGGTGCTGTACATAATTTGATGTGTATTTGGGAAGACACAATAAATATGAGCTGAAAAGGTCATGTCTCATCCAGGTATCTTTGGCTGTTCAGGCCACATCACCCTTAAAATGTCGCTTGGAAAGAGAACTAGTACACAGACACTCTCTTGATTCTTGAAGAACAGAGTTTAGGGGAAAACAATTTAATGTCTTGTTAAGGATTTCTGCTAGGAAAGAATTGTTGTTTTGTTATGCAGGCACCCAAAGGGGCAGTCATCTTCCTGTGAGGAAGACACTAGCTCTGACTATTCTGTTTGAAATAAAGATATCTAGGAAACATGCAATTGTTTTTGTTCTCTTCAAAAGAATTATAAAAAAAAATTTTGATTACCAGAAAGTTGCTACAATCCAGCCCTGCTGCTTAAACTACATTTCATGCTTTTTAGGGTCAATATTATATTTCCCATTAGCATAATAAGACAGCACTCATATACCAAATATGAAAAGAGGGTTACAGGTTAAAGAATCCTAAAAGAGTAGTACAACTCCATCTATTGTTTACTCAACCTAATCATGCATGTAAATATTTGATTACTTAGTATAGAATATTTAATCTAATTACTGCTTAATCTAATCCTAAAATGATTTTAAATGTCATGTGCCAAGGCCTTCAGTTTTATGGATTATCCTGAAAAAGTGCCTTGCAAAGAATGTTATGCTAAAGGCCCGTGAAATTATCACCTCACATTGTTTTAGTTCTGCTCTATTTTCTAATGTCTGCATGTTTCATAGAAATGTTTTGTAAATTTATTAGATGCTTTTTGTAAACCTAAGATGTAGGCTTCCACCTTGTAAAATTATAAGTGGTCCTCGACATACAGCCACATATGGGACCAGGATTTCCATTGCTTTTGTTTAGCAAGTCATACCCAATTTTATAACCTTCCTCGCCATGGTTGTTCAATGAATCATATGATTCTTAGGCAAATCTGGCTTTCCCATTGACTTGTTGGCTGGGAAAAATTGCAAATGGCGATCACACAATCTGAGGACACTGCAATCATTGTGAATACATGCCGGATGGCCAAGTGCCCAAATTTTAACCAGGTGACTGCAGAATGCTGCAGTGTTTATAAATGGAAGGAGCGGTTGTAAATCACCTTTTTCAATGCTGTTATAATTCTGAACAGTTGCTAAATGAATGACTATAAGTCGAGGACTACTGGTAATAGCATACTAAATATTTGCTCCATTCTTAACAAACCTTTCTCCAAATTGCCTGATCTGCAATTTCCTCCCCTTTCACTTGAATTTTTTTTGTATTCATAATAATGAAGAATCTCCAAACTAGAGTCGCTCATAGTGTGATGGGTGGCACATAAATTTAGTAAATAAAAAATAAATGTTTTCCCCTCTTTTTCAAGCAGTGAAGCCCACAATGCTCTGACTGCTATGAGTCTATGTGCAACTTAATTTATATTGACCTTTGTTGTCTCATACTCTTATTTGGAGTCCTGACTTCTTGGGGGGGAGGGAAACTTAGGTATTGAAGCATGTTTCTGTCCATATTTTCTTCTAGAATTAATCATTTATTTATTTATTAAAGTTTTGTCCCATCTTTATTACCTTATAAGTAACTCAAGGCAACAAACTTACATAATACTCCTTCCTTCTTCTCTTTTCCCCAACAATAGTCTTGTGATGTGGCTTGCAGTGTTTCTCAACCTTGACAATTTTAAGGCATGTGGACTTCAACTCCCAGAATTCCACAGCCAGCATTGCTGGCTGTGGAATTCTGGGAATTGAAGTCCACATGCCTTAAAATTGTCAAGGTTGAGAAACACTGGGCTAAGGGGAAGTAACTGTCCCAAAATCACCCAGCCAGCTTTCATACTGAAAGCAGGAGTAGAACTCATGTCTCCTGGTTTCTAGCCAGTATGTTAACCATTACGCCACACTGGCTCACATAATACATTTTTTTGGTGTGCTTGGGGTTTTATCCAAATTATTCTCATACTTCCTGGTTGGACTCCAATTATTATTAAGGCAACCTGGAAGTTTAGGGAACTTCTGTTTAATATATCTGGAGAGAGCTATCCTGAGAATGGTTCTAATAAGGCATCCTAATAACCATCAGCTGCAAAACTGCTTAATCAAAATGAAAAAAATACAGCCCTTTCATAGTCTCTAAAGTCTACAAACTTCAAAAAATTGTGTTTTAAGTAATTCACTAAGAACCAGAACATTAAGTTTTAGTTGCTCAGCCAAAAAGTCTAATAAGCACCACAAAAGGGGGGGCATCTGTTTTTCATGTTTATCTGCATTTGTTTATTTTATTTATTAAACAAATTTGTTGTTGAATCAGTAATCCTATATTCACAGACTTTAGTGCTGTTGCTAATAGCAGGAAAGATTTTTTTTAATGTTGTTTAGACTATAAAGATGCTTCATTTCTACAGATAATTCCACACAGAATTATCAATTTTATCTGGGATTTCCATGAACTTCTTGGAACCTTTCTCCTTATCCACCAAACAGTTTGGCTGATATAATAGTTCAGTCCAATTCATACGTGGATGCATTGCTCAATTCTTCTATCTACAAGTTCTGCTTTACAAAATTTTATAGAACAGACAATGCAGGAACCTACAGTATTAATTCACTATCAGTTATCTCATTCGTCTTAGCTTTTAACTGTGCTTTTATTCTTTTTTAATAATCCCCCAATACTTGCAGCAAATTAGGCTTCAGACTAATTCAAGTGTCCTTTGGTTTACCTTAATCAATATTTGCTACTAATATTGTAAGGTCCCTGGCCCTTACTTAAATTTGAGATACCATTAAAAGTCTAATCAGGCAACTCAAACGGAGGCTTCTTGAGGAAACAACACTTCATTTTCGATCGAAATAAGTCCTGGGTGGGAACACTATCTGAACACTGGCAGGGTTATGTCCAGAAGGCCACACCTTAGAAAGTTAGTAGCATTACTTTATAAACTTTGTTAGCCAATGAAAATCAGACAACAGAGCCATTACATCATAAGGAAGACATCTATCATTCCTGTACACTCCCTTATTCCCTCCTTCAGTACATCCCATCCATGTATATGTTTCCCACGCTTGCATGATTTTTTTTCCTGACGCAAATGCTGATTACAAATAGCAAGATAGCAATAGTTACGCTAAACAATTTCTTTTTGTTCCTGTTACAGAACTCTTCAATAGGATGCAGAAATTGGATTTTAGAATATGTATATATAATCAGAATCTATTACAAATCAATTATATTGCTTTCTCTTTTTTCAATTCAAATAACAATGCTGCCTCTTTGCTATTATCGTGCTCAAGTAGTCTAAACTATATAACCTCTACAGTTTAAGATACAGAGATAAAGATAAGAACTGAAATGTTCATTTTATACTGAAAAGCTATAAACTACAGGTTTTCCATAGGACATTATTTGAATCTGGATCTCCATTTCTTTCTTTAAAAAAAATCACTATAATAGTTTCTACATTAAAAAAAACTCTTGGCCTTAAACTTTTTGCTCAAATATTTTTAATAGTCAGCTTAAATTTACATAGAATATAGTGAAAGTGTTTGGCATATTTGTCTAATATTCCCATTAAGGTTCATTAGTGTTTTTTTTATATAAGACCATGTAATGCTTCGTAGCTGAACCCAATATTGGACTTTGGAGCACATGTAGTCCTGAGAAAAGATATGGCTGCTTTAAAGAGTTGCAGGCTTCTGCTACCACATACCCTGAGTCCTCACGAGCTCCACAATTCCATGTTCATACACACTATTTAGTTGTTCAGTAAATAATATTTTGTGTAAAATAACACATATGTTATTTCCTACTTAATAGAAATGACTTTTTTATCAAATGGTGCAGACTGAAAAAAAGTTTATCTCCTCGCTAAAAATAGTTCTGTCCACCATCCATATCATTCCAGTCTGGGTTGTATCAACTATTTCTTAACAGGAAATAAATATGTAAAATGTGACATCAATTATTAAAGTTTCAATTACAGCACACACACACAAAAAGGCAGGAGAAGCCATGCACAGCAGAAATGACTAATTTGAAAAGGGAATAAAGAATATCTGCCCAGATAAAGTGAAAGGCATTTCATTTCTGGAGAATTTATTCATATATGAACAAAAGAGAAGCTGGAATCCATGTATGATAACATCTTTCTGCTTTCTCTTTCAAGACAAAGGTTTGGTGCCAGGGATGTTTTCATATTCAGATCCTTCTATTATTAGTTTTTTCTTATTCCTTCTATTTGTGTTTGACATTGCATCAAGTTATTCCACTAAACTGGTTCTTACATTCTACCCCCAGTCATATTTAGCCTGTGTGTGTGTCTGTGTCTTTGTGTCTGTGTGTTTGTCTAGGTATAGAAAGATGTATATATATTTCAAACCTATGTGAAAATAAACAGGACTGACTATACCACACTTTTCTTTACACAACAATAAAATACACAAATGAGCTTTGAAGAAATCTCACACATACATTGTTTTTTTTTATTTCTTTTTTACAATTCAATTTACACTTCATTTGGAACTTTTCATTGTTTAATATTTTGCTGTATTTCTGAATTCAAGAACATTTTAATGACTATCAATGGAGTTATTCTGAAATAGCTAATTCAAGTAACTGTTGCTTTTTAACTTCTAAACACAAAAGATGAAAATAAACATTTTGAATCACTCTCATTTGGGTGGTGGAGTTACAGATTGCTAAAACAGATTTCTTCTCCACTAATTCAATTACATTACAACCTAGTATATTTTGTAAACAAAAAATAATGAGTTTGAAAATGTTAGATCTGGGAACCATTAATACATTATAAAACATATATATGTGTGTGGTATACCAAAAAACGTCCTGGAAAAATGGCTAAACTGCAATTCTCAAAAGATGCTGGGAATATATGACCTACAAAGAAAACAAGGGATCAGTCATGGACATTTGTCTATGCTTGTATGCCTGAAAGCTAAATTTCTTTGTATAGGACTTGTTTTCTAACCAAAGAAAGCTGCTGGACAAATAGCAGTCTGGAAAGAGGAAAGGATTTGGGGATATTTTAGAATTTGTTTAACCTTTTTCTAAACAACGATTACATAGGGTTCTCTATACTTCAAATCAGATCTTTCTGTAATTCCTTAAAGAAGCAATTTATTGTTTCCCAGGATCATACAGCTATCCTTCATAGCTTGAATACTATCCTGAAAAAAACTTAAGGCTTGCAAACACGTGCTCACTTACATACCCATAAATGTTCCAGTACACCTTTTAGCTTTTAAATCCAAATTGCTATATAGCCCTCATGCTTATTGGAGGCTCAATCAACCGTTTTATTTCTACATTTGTCTAAAAAAATAATAATTTAATAACTTACTCTAAGACTTGAAGATAATATGATCTTGAGAGATTCTGTGGGCCGTAATAAATGAGGATGAGGGTGTTGTTTGCCTACCTTTAATATAAGACACAGAAGCATGCCAGGAAATTGTAGAAGAATTAAGAAATGGCCTGTCCCTCGTATCTGTTTTTTCTTCTAGCACAGAATTCTCAATTGATATGCACCACTGTTCTGCCACACAGCTCCCTCTACCTTGCTTTGTCCCATCTGTTTTTAGAAATTGACTAAATACCTGGAATACTTTGATATAATAACTGGAATGACCATTAACTGATCCAAATTATTTAAGGGAGGCTAAATCCTGACTCACAAAGCCAGCTGCAAACCATTCTGTGGCCAAATTCTGCTTCCAAAATGAAAGAGGCCTTTCCTATAAAGACTGGTGTTGGAAAATATCCATTATAACAAAAATGTAGTCCTTTACAATTCATAGTGAGCTCTGCGTACAGCTTCCTAATCTTCCGAGATCTAATGTTCCAGTTCACTTCAAAGCCATTAATACATACTCAATACCTCTTTATCCAGGGATGTTTTGTAATCTGCTGGTTTAAAAAAGAATTGGAAATAGTAACTTTGGGAAGATTTTGCAAATTATTAGTGGTCTTTTAACAGGAGCAAAATCTTTAAGCAGCAAAATTCTTGCCTTGGGGTTAAAATAGCATACAGACTCTGCTAGCAATGAAGATATTTCTTGACCAGTTCCAGAAGCAATTTTTTAAAATGAAAATTCAGTATGGTTCTTCGTAAATGTAAGTCTGCAGAATTCCTCATATGAGTAAGAGCTTGATAACAAACTGAGGACAAACAGAATTCTAAAGTTATACAAAATTCCAAATATACATTGTCATTATCAATAAAGAATTGTGGGAGAAAAATAAAGCAATAAAGCATAACATGAATATCTGCTCTTCTCTCTATAAAAATGGGGGCTGGATATAGCAAGGTAAAAAATCAAAGGGTCTATGGCCTGACAAGTTGTTTTGTAAACACTGACCTAATGCCATCAAAAGAGCAACCTGAGAAACAGATAGCAAAACAGTAGCTTACAATAGAAGGCCAAGAGAAAAAAACTAAATACACCTCAGAACATACATACAAACATTAATAAATAATAATAATAATAATAATAATAATAATAATAATAATAATAATAATAATAATAATAATAATAATAGTAAGTTGGAAGGGACCTTGAAGGTCATCTAGTCCAACCCCCTGCTCAGGCAGGAAACCCTATACCATTTCGGACAAATGGCTGTCCAGTCTCTTCTTAAAAACTTCCAGTGTTGGTGCATTCACCGCTTCTGGAGGCAGGTTGTTCCATTGGTTAATTGTTCTAACTGTCAGGAAGTTTCTCCTGAGTTCTAGGTTGCTTCTCTGGTTAGTTTCCATCCGTTGCTTCTTGTCCTGCCTTCAGGCGCTTTGGAGAATAGCTTGACAGCCTCTTCTTTGTGGCAGCCCCTGAGATATTGGAACACTGCTATCATGTCCCCCCTCGTCCTTCTCTTCATTAGACTAGACATACCCAATTTCAGCAACTGTTCCTTATATGTTTTAGCCTCCAGTCCCCTAATCATCTTTGTTGCTCTTCTCTGTACTCTTTCTAGAATCTCAACATACAACAGGTAATTCTCAACTTATGATCAATTTTTTAGTAACAAAGTTAGGATGACATTGAAAAAAGTGACTTAAGATCAGTCTTTACACTTATGACCATTGCAGCATTCCCACTGTCTCTTAACAATTGGCAGATAGTTATGATGGTTGCAGCACCCTGGGGTCACATGATCACCACGACCTTCCCTTGCTTCTGTGACTAGCAAAATCAATGGGAGAAACAGGATTCTTTTAACAGCTGCATGGTTCACTTAAATACCAGGTCAAAAGAGGTAGTAAAATCAGGCACAACTCACTTAACAACTGCATCAGTTAACAATGGAAATTCTTAACCCTATTGTGGTTGTAAGCCGAGGGCTATTGATAGAGAGAACCAGATTCACAGACTTTATAGGAACTGATCTTCACGGATTGCTTGGTATCTTAGAAAAATCCCTCCAAATTTCATTCCTGAATGTTCTGATAAGCTTGCAGATGTACCTGTACTTCTAGAAAGGATTTATTGCTGCTCCTAGAAAATAAATCCTAAATACTGTAAACATTGGCTTGATTGAGACATAATGCCAAGCCATAATATAGTTTCTTTGGTTTAGCTTACTGTGGCAAGAAAATTGTGCTAGTTTGGCTTTATCAGCAAACCATAGTTAAAAATCTTAGTATTAAGTTTTAATTAGGTAATGGTTTGTTATAGTTGAGACCAGAAAACTTAATTTCAAGTGAAAGTACATTAATACAATGAATTGTTGTTGTACCTTAATACAATGAATTGAAGTCGTGTCCAACCCATCGCGACCCCATGGACAACGTTCCTCCAGGCTTTCCTGTCCTCTACCATCTTCTGGAGTCCATTTAAGCTCATGCCTACTGCGTCAGTGACTCCATCCAGCCACCTCATTCTCTGTCGTCCCCTTCTTCTATTGCCCTCAATCTTTCCCAGCATTAGGTTCTTCTACAGTGAGTCCTTCCTTCTCATTAGGTACTTGAGTTTCAATTTCAGGATCTGGCCTTCTAAAGAGCAGTCAGGGTTGATCTCCTCTAGGACTGAACAGTTTGATCACCTTGCAGTCCAAGGGACTCGCAGGATTCTTCTCCAGCACCATAGTTCAAAGGCTTCAATTCTTTTGCGCTCAGCCTTTCTTATGGTCCAACTTTCACAGCCATACATTGCAACTGGGAAAACCATACAATGAATACCCCACAATTAATTAATTAATAATTGCAGGAACTAGATATTTCTAGTCTAAGAAAGAAAAGCACTAGGGGTGGTATGATAGAAGTCTTCCAGTACTTGAGGGGCTGTCACAGAGAAAAGGGGGTCAATCTATTCTCTAAAGCAGTGGTGGCAACCTATGGCACGGGTGCCAGAGGCAGCACTCAGAGCTCTCTCTGTGGGCCCGCGTGCCGTCGCCCCAGTCCTAGGCCTTCAGCTGGGTTTTATAAAACCTTTTCGCTTTAGGCCTCCGCCGCTGTGTACAAAAAAAAAAGGTTCAATCAATCAGTCAATTTCAACTTCTCACTGGAAAAAAAAAGAACTTGCAAAGTTGGAATTGATTGAACTTTTTAGTCCCACCCAGTCTGCCATTACCACCGCAGCCATGCCCACCCAATGGGCCACACCCACCCAATGGGCCACACCCACCCGGCACCCGACGATGCATAAGTGGGTTTTGGGTTGCAGTTTGGGCACTCGGTCTCTAAAACGTTCGCCATCACTGCTCTAAAGCATCTGTGGGCAGGACAGGAAGTAACAGGTGGAAGATTATTCAAGATGCAACCTACAATTAATGATAATTTTTCTAACAGAGAGAACAATAAATCACTGGTATGGCATGGGTACTTCTTCACTGGAGGTTTTCAAGAAGAGGTTGAACAACCATTTGTTCAGAATGGTATAAGATCTCCTGCTCAAGAGAGGGTTGGACTAAAAAAACCTCCAAGATCCCTTCCAGCCCAACCCAGCCCAGCCCAACTCAAAGATCCTTCCATTCCCCTCCAATCAGTTAGAACTGAAGAAGCTTCTTAGATGAGAAGCAAAACATTTTCAAAGAAAAAAAGCTAAGAAAGTCCAGCTGCCTTTTGGAAAAAAGCACCTTTGGGATAACATAGCTCATTTACTACGTGATATATGTGACCTGCATGATTTGAGAATCTCCATAGATACCTGTTATTCTATGTTCTATGTTCCTGTTTCAATGCAGTTAAGCACAGCTGTTGGATATCTTACTCTCTAAAGCATGAAGACTGGTTGTATTTTCTATAGGACAATACTCAAGTAATTCAGAGCAAATTCTCAAAGGAAAATCATGATTGTCCACTTCTTCTTGCATATCTTTACAAGTAACCTAGCCTCACATCAAGATTACATTTGCTGAAGACCAATTCATTTTCCAAGCTCTTAAAAGGTCACTCAATACTTAGTTAGGTTTAAACTAATGATTCAAGCTCAATAGCTGAAAATTAACATTTCTACATCATGATGTATTCTAATTACAAGACATAAAAATGTACATTAACAGGACAATCATAAATGTCACAATGCAAATATATCACATAGTAAATGAGCTAATTAGTACATAATTACTATCTATTACCAATTGCTATAATGGGTATGGGGAATGGTGTTTTCTAGAATGAAATACTTTGTTTATTCTGACTCTACACTTTATTTCCATTATTTGCTCATATAATTCAGATAGGAATAACTGAGTATTTTCAAAAAATGTATTTAATTGTATATATTTATATTTATTTATTATTATGAATACATTTTAATATTTTAGTATTTAGTATTTCAGTGAGTTAGATGATAAATTAATTTAACAAATAAATATTCTTATTTATTTGTTAAATTAATTTGCCACCTAACTCACTGTAGGGCTACTCTAGGTGCTTTACAACAATAAAAGGGAAGAAATGAAAACAATGTAAACAGAGGTAAAATAATAGAACAATGAAATAAATAACAAAAAAGGAATATAATGAGAATATACTGTATCTATATGATAACCAAAAAGGTTTAGCTGGAAGAGGTTAGAACAGTGATGGCGAACCTTTTAGAGACTGAGTGCCCAAAAACTGGCCCAGCCCCTGCTCTATCCCCTGCCCTGCCCCTGCCCCTGCCCCACCCCCACCTTGTTCCCCATCCCGCCTGCCCGCAGGGCCACTGACCGCCTCCAGGGCCCACTGCAGATCGCCCAGGCAGCCCAGCAGCGCCATGGCGGCCACGCCCTCTGCCTGTGCCCCACAGCATCAACTGTGCAGGATGGGGCATGAGGGCAGAGTCTTGTCTATGCTGCCTGGCTGCCATGTCCTTGGCTAAGCTGCTCCGTGTGGGTCACGCTCGGGGGCGACTCTCCTCCAGGGGGGCTGCTGGTGAGGAGGAGGTCATGGGGGGATGCAAGGCTGGGGCAACGGCACATGTGCCCACAGAGAGGGCTCCGAGTGCCACCTCTGGCACGCGTGCCATAGGTTCGCCACTACTGGGTTAGAAGATCATTAAACTTCCCAGTCTCTGATAATATTATATAGATCTATTCCATCAAATTTTCCGCTATTTTTTATTTTATTTATTTATTTATTTATTTGATTTGTATCCCGCCCTTCTCCTTACCGGACTCAGGGCGGCTGACAGCCTTATTAAACCAATATTACAATAAATACCAATTTAAAACCAGATTAAAAGGAAATATTTGCAATGGCCTAATAATTAAAATTTCCCTTAAAAACCCCACTAAAATTCCCTAGGCCAATCCCGCTTGTTGGAAAAGCCATGTCTTTAGGGCGCGGCGGAAGGAGGGGAGATCTGGGATCACCCGGATCTCTGGGGGTAGTTCGTTCCAGAGGGTGGGGGCTCCCACCGAGAAGGCCCTCCCCCTGGGGGTCGCCAGCCGGCACTGTCTGGCTGATGGCACCCTGAGGAGACCCACTCTGTGGGAGCGTACCAGCCGATGGGAGGTAATCTGCGGCAGAAGGCGGTCTCGGAGATATCCAGGTCTGATGCCATGGAGCGCTTTGAAGATGATGACCAACACCTTGAAGCGCACCCGGAAGGCCACCGGCAACCAGTGCAGCTCGCGCAGCAGCGGTGTTACATGGGAGCGACGAGTCCCTCCCAACACCGCCCACGCGGCCGCATTCTGGACCAGTTGGAGCCTCCGGGTGCTCCTCAAGGGGAGCCCCATGTAGAGAGCATTA
>NW_015386802.1:574778-580264 GCF_001527695.2 Protobothrops mucrosquamatus
TGTCGAGGGAACTGCTGCGCAACCACACTCTCAACAACCTTCGCCACAAAGCGAAGGTTGGAGACCGGGCGATAGTTAGCCAATACATCTGGGTCCAGGGAGGGCTTCTTAAGGAGGGGCCTCACCACCGCCTCCTTTAAGGCCGCGGGGAAGGCACCCTCCCATAAAGAAGCGTTTACAATTCCCTGGAGCCAGGCTCATGTACCCTCCCGAGCCGCCAGTACTAGCCAGGAGGGGCACGGATCCAGTAAACATGTGGTTGCATTCAGCCTCCCCAAGATCCTGTCCACGTCCTCGGGAGCCACAGAGTCAAACTCCTCCCATACAACAGTCTCAAGACCTGCTCCCATTTCTTCCCCCGGGGCCACCCAGTCAGAGTCAAGGCCTTCTCGGATCCGAGCGACTTTGTCATGCAGATATTGCGCAAAGTCCTCGGCCCTCCCCTCCAGGGGATCCCCCCCCCTCAATTGAAGGAGAGAGCGGGTCACCCTGAAGAGGGAGGCCGGGCGGTTATCTGATGACGCAATAAGAAAGAAAATAATTTCATTTAAATATTTCATTTTAGAAGTGTCTGGGTGATGACTTTCTTAATAAACATTTTCTGCACAAAACGTTTCCTTCATCTACACATCTTTCAGCAATTAGATATAATATATATTTTAGTTATATATAAAATATATTTTATATATTTATTATTTTTATTGGTTGAAAACATACAGAAGAGGCCTTCAGGCTGCAGTGGACAGACAATGGCTAAAATGATGGAGATGATGGTGATAATGATATATTTTACCTGTATGCTATTTTGTGTAGGGAAAAAGCAGAGATCAGTTATTACTTGTTCCCTTTGTTCTGCACCACCTGAAATGCACCTACTTATTCCTCATTGTTTCATTGCATCATCATTTTTTCCACAGGTGAAAAGTCCCAGCAAATAAGATGAGCAAGAATAACCAAAATATATAATTGTGTTGTTTTAGGAAAAGCTTCGTTCAATACTGAACTTGTGAAAATCATCATTAGAGCCAAATACTATTGTGCAACTGCTTATCAGTTTGGACATCTGGGTAAGTTGATTTTGTTTAAATACATAATTGGTTTAGATCCATAGTTTAATTTCTGTTCCCATATAATTACTTCAGACCCAGTTCTTTTTTACCATCTGATGAAAGTACTATTACAAATATGTGAAAATCTTTTCTTTTATTCATATTGTTTCTAAAGGTGAAACACACTAGTTTGTATAGCATTTCTTCATAAATTTTGCCTTTTGGAACATTTCATCTTCAAAGTCTTGTCTAATTATTATTCCATCTGCCTTCAATTTATCATGTCTTAAATATAACAAACCAAAATATATTATAACCAACAATATAGAGCCACTGTGGTGCCGAACTTAAATCTCCATTAGCCATTAGGTCACCCACTGACTTGAGGTCAATGAGTCCTTCTCAGCCCAATTTATTGCACAGGGTCATTCTGAAAATAAAGCTGGAAGGTACCACATACATCATAGATGAGCTCCTGTGAGGAGGGCAGGAGATACACACAGCATAATGTATGAATAATATACACTGAGTACATTTCACTGCGGATATAATTTAGATTTGTACATTATATTTGTCTGTGAGGTATGCAACAGGATGGTGCATTAAACATCTTCCCACCTGTTATATGATTTCCAGATATACAAGCTGAACTTGACAGATAATAAGTTCTAACAAATAATGCACATATATCATTTCTCAAGTTGTGGATGGGAGTGAGAAAGAAACTTGAAACAGAGTTTATGATCTGGCAGAAAAGGAAAGTTGGTTTGAAAAAAGTTTTGGGGGAAGAAGAAAATGACTAGTTATCTCAAATTCTTAAGTTTAGATACTCCTAGCTGTCAAAGATTTGCCTGTTCCAGAATGATCCAAAATCCACCTAGAAGTCCAAGGTGAAGAGAAAGATAATTAAAAAAACCGAAGTGACATGGAATCAGGTCTATTTGACACAGAGTTGAAGGAAAAGAGGATCAGAAGAATGCCAGAATTTTGTTGGCCTGAAAGATTGCCAAACAAAGATCTCTAGTAATGAACTATTAAGCAAGAAGATTTAAAGATAGCTACAACCAAATCCTACTGTAAGTCCAGCATGCTGACAATAGCAGACATTTTATTTTTGCAGACAAGGAGCTAGTTAATTGCTGAATAGTATGAGCAATTACCATCATAAAGATTTTACTGCTTTCCACTGCCTACCAAACTCTTTTATACAGTAGATGCACTATTAAAGGGAGTTGGGAGGGAGACCTGCTTAAATTACATGCCATTTACATGATTAGCTTGGCATGACTGAAAGAGAAACCAAGATTTTCCTGTCTATATATAACAATAAAGTTTACAAAATATACTTTACAAATTGGAGTTGGTCTAGTTCAGTGGCGGCGAACCTATGGCACGGGTGCCAGAGGCGGCACTCAGAGCTCTCTCTGTGGGTACACGCACCGTTGCCCCAGTCCTAGGCCTTCAGCTGGGTTTTATAAAACCTTTTCGCTTTAGGCCTCTGCTGCTGTGTGCAAAAAAGAAAAAGGTTCAATCAATCAGTCAATTTCAACTTCTCACGGGAAAAAAAAATCTTGCAAAGTTGGAATTGATTGATTGAACTTTTTAGTCCCACCCAGTCTGCCTTTACCACCGCAGCCACGCCCACCCAATGGGCCATACCCACTTGGCACCTGACGATGCATAGGTGGGTTTGGGGTTGCAGTTTGGGCACTCGGTCTCTAAAAGGTTCGCCATTACTGGTCTAGTTGGATCCTGACAAATCCCCCCAAATAAGTTGTAACAAAGAGCTACAGCAAGTGTAAGTAGCCTATAGATAGTAGGTTGCAAAGGCCCTTTTCTGCATCTGTGGCTCAAGGAGCATTTTAAAATGGGGCTGACAAAATCCAACAAGTTACAAATTTCAGCAGTATTGTATGATTTTTTATATTTTTTTGTAGGTTTCATGTATTTATTTTGAGATAACTAGGCTTCCTTCATCTATTTTGAGTCAAGAAAAAATCCATTCCCCCCAAAATGGGTCAAAGATGGGGTATATTTGCCACACCTCTCATTGTCTTCAACAAACAATTGTCCCTGACTATAGATGTGCTGCTGAGCTATAGGGGCAAACACACAATTCTATATTTGTATGTTAATATGTGACTTGACCCTTTCCTGACTCCATCATAAACTTGAATTCAGAAACTCAAGTCCTCCTTCAGTTGCTGACAGCTCTTTTAAGAAAAGAACTGTAATCTTTGTTGTTTTTTCTCCTTCACACAAACAATCAGCCATCTTTATTCACCTAAGTCATTCTCAACTTCAAATACTGTTTATGTACAAATTGTTAGGATATAAGAGAGCTAGCCAGCAGGAATAACTGTTGATAATCCACAGTGATCTTTTTTTTTAAAATCTGATTGAGAATAAAGTCTTCAATAAAAAATCATCTTCTTTTTTCCCCAGTCATTGTACTAGGTGTTGCTATTCAGATAAGTTCATAGGTCTTATTAACTGTGCAAATCAGCCTGCAGTTCCATTCAAAAAAATAAGACAGAAAATGATCTTTTGATCAAAACTTAAGAACATACAAACATACAAATGGAAGAGCATACATTTTATCCCTCCCACTCATATTTGATAAATATATATAACAACAACAACAACAACAACAACAACAACAACAACAATAATAATAATAATAATAATAATAATAATAATAATAATAATAATAATAATAATAATAATAATAAAGTTGGAAGGGATCTTGGAGGTCATCTAGTCCACCCCCCTGCTTAGGCAGGAAACCCTATACCATTTCAGACAAATGGCTATCCAGTCTCTTCTTAAAACTTCCAATGAAACACTTTAATATTTCTGTACCTGATTTCTTACAGAGATGTCAACATCTATAGAAAATTGTGGAAAAATAGTAGGAATCACTTAACTTCTTCAAGAATTACAAAGCCCAATTGATCTGAAATGTATCTGTAGGTTTATTACTCAAGAATAAAATAGAGGCCAAGGTTTCATCAATGTACTCCAGGAGTTAATCAGTTCTCCAATGCAAGAATGACTATGTCACATTCAATAACTGCTTTGAGGCTGTCTATAATCTATAGGCAATTAGCTTTGTCTTTATGTCCACTATTTCATTTCCCGCCAACCACTACTTCTATCATAGCCTTCTTATCAAATAGGAATTACTTTATCTTAGGTAATAGCTTGTATATCTGATAGAAAGAACTCTAACCCTTATGCCTTCCTAAGTTTGTTAGTTTTTGAGGTTGTCTCAAGACTTTATAATTATTCTTCAGAAAAACAAAGGGCTCTTTTTTCCATCATAAAATGGAAATTACTGTATTTTATCAGGGCAAGTAGGGTAGACTTAAGTTATAGATACTAGATGAAGAATGTTGGGACATGGATCAAAATGAATATGAAATAGTCTCTTTGACATTCAAAGATTATTATTGGTGATGCTTTCTTGTTTCTACTTCTATAATTTCAGACTAATTTATTAGCAATCATAGGAAGAATTTTACATAAAACCCCTTTGATAGACTGTGAAACCTAAAGACACAATCTCAGAAGAATGTATTTAGATGCATAAAATAAAATACAAGCTACAGATTGTTTTGTAAAAGAAATCTTTTTTTCTTCTGTTCAATCATTGCCTGGACTTAAACACTGTAATTTTCTTGGCCAAGTTTTTCAGAAGTTGTTTGCCTTTGTTTCTTAGGGCTTCCTAGAGAGAGTGACTGGCCCAAAGTCAATCAACTGGTTTCATATTTAAGGTGGGACTAGAACTCACATACTCCAGTGGTCTATCTTCTACTCTGAATATCAGACATCTTTGAATATCAGACATCTTTCATACCAAGATCTGTCTGCACAAGTGAGTTATAGTCTTAATCTAGTTTCTTCCTAGAACAATAGCCTTTTCAACTGGTGACTTATTCATTCATTCACTCACTTACTCACTCACTCACTCAATTACTTACTTAGATTGTACCCTTAGATTAGTTTTGACTTCTGTGTTTGCCTGGACTAATCATTGTAGTTTTCTTGGTGAAGTTTTTCAGAACTCAAGGCCTCCTGGTTCAAGCTTGATGCCTTAACCCAGGAATCTCCAACCTTGGGAACTTTAAGACTTGTGGACTTCAACTCCCAGAATTCCTCAGCCAGCATTGCTGGCTGAGGAATTCTGGAAGTTGAAGTCCACAAGTCTTAAAGTTCCCAAGATTGGAGACCCCTGCCTGATACGATTGGCCCTTTCCAGGGTGATTTGCGGAACCGGTGATGTACGATAGTCAGGCTGACTATCGGGCCTCGCATGCGGCTTAAGAAGACACGGACAACATCTTTCTTTGGTGAGGTGTGTAGAAGCAGGAGCGAAAAGACCCCTTGAGTTCTTACGCACCTACTTTTATTCGAGTATAGCAGGTATGGGAGTGG
>NW_015386803.1:0-1037 GCF_001527695.2 Protobothrops mucrosquamatus
TAAAGTTTTTGAAAGGAAAATTGTCTCCTTATCTCAGACCTTAATGTGCTCTTGAAGGTGTTTTCATAGTAAGTAGCAATTTCAGGGGCACCTGGAACCTTATGGATGGTAGTGCTCAGTTTAATAGACACCGATAGATCTGTCATCCTTAAATTTGTCTACAATGCTTTCAAACCCTAAGTAAGGAAGTGTTTATCTTATGGGAATCTGGAACAGATAGAATTCTGACTTTGTGTTTTAAAGTAAAATGCCAAGGCAGGCTCAACTCCTGGTGAGTTCATGGATACAACCATGTATTTGGCATCTTCTGATGCCAAATGTAACAATGCTTTCTTCTACCACCCAAATCCGTACTTTTCCAATAATTTTGCTTGCCCTTTGCTTCCATATGTCCATAAAATCCATATTTAGATTGTAAATTGAAATAAACAGTTTCATTCTAAATTATTTTGATTATTTTGAAGGCATATTAACCTATGCACTCTTATTTTCATGGCTATCCTAGCATCTATCATCATGGCTATCCTAACATCAGTTCTAACAATTTGCTTTTGAACTGTCCGCCACAGTCCCAAGACTCTTTTCTGGTCTGTTACCTGTAGTACATCCCTATGGTATAATTTTTAAAACATTTTTAGGCGTGCTTCCATTGAACTATATTTACCATTTGTGCCTAACTTCCCATCTGAGGAGATGCTCTGGATTTCATAATCTTTATCTTTTGTTTTGCCAGCCCTGAAGAACTGAATGTCAGCAGAAAATTTATCTATTTTTCCAACTTCACATCAAGTATGTATAAATTAAAATGAGCTGATCTCAGTATACCAGCTTGGGGAACTTTTATTTTATTTATTTTATTTTATTTATATTTGAATTTATATCCCGCCCTTCTCCCGTAGGACTCAGGGCGGCTGACAATCTATTTAAAATACATACAAAACAATACAAATTTAAAATTAATTAAAAAGAATATTAAATATTTGTCGAATTTAAAATATAATTAAAACCCCCCTAAAAATTACCCTAGGCCAGTCCTG
>NW_015386803.1:4261-9895 GCF_001527695.2 Protobothrops mucrosquamatus
GCGGGCCTGACCTAGGGTGAATTTTAAATAGGGATAATTTTTAATGATTTTAAATAGTCACAGCCACTAATATTTGGATTTTAATTGGTTTTTAGAAGGGGTAATTCTGTATATTGTTTTAACATGCTGTGAGCCGCCCTGAGTCCCATGGGGAGAAGGGCGGCATATAAATTTTGTAAAATAAATAAAATAAATAAATCGAGTCCAACCCCCTGCTCAGGCAGGAAACCCTACACCATTTTGGACAAATGGCTGTCCAGTCTCTTCTTAAAAACTTCCAGTGTTGGAGCATTCACCACTTCTGAAGGCAGGTTGTTCCTTTAGTTAATTGTTCTAACTGTCAGGAAGTTTCTCCTTAGTTCTAAGTTGCTTCTCTCCTTGATTAGTTTCCATCCGTTTCTTCTTGTCCTGCCTTCAGGCGCTTTGGAGAATAGCTTGACTCCCTCTTCTTTGTGGCATATAACTTTTTGTATATAACTTCATGTAATTGTGTTTTTAACATACATTTTCAGGAACTCATTTTTAATACACATGGTCATTTTAATCATTTTAAATACAAATATTCCTGATGTCTCCTTTGTTAGGTTTATTGCCCTAAGCCATGGGTCTTCAAACTTGGCCCTTTTATGATTTGTGGACTTCAATTCCCAGAATTCCTCAGCCAGGCATGCTGGCTGAGGAATTCTGGGAGTTGAAGTCCACAAGTGATAAAAGGGCCAAGTTTGAAGACCCCTGCCCTAAGCAGACAAGCTTTTAAAAACCTACATTGTTCTTATTATAAATACTCCTCACTCAGTGACTCCATTTGGGACTGGTAACTATTACTAAGTGAAAAATCATGTGACTGCGATGGGCTTACTTCCCTTTCATTAAGTAAATCACCATGGTTGTTAACTGAAACATTACATGGCCGCAATGTACTATTTTACACCCACATTTTCCATTATTTCTGCTTCTTGCAAGCCAGATGAGAAGTACATGAATGGCGGTCATGTAACCAGGGGATGCTGCAAATGTCATAAATGCAAGAATTGGTTGCAAAGCTGGGAGGGGGGGATTACACTATCATAACTTGCAATAAAAACGGCAGGAGTCCTCATACCATCTTGGATAAATGGCTGTTCAACCTTTCTTAAAACTTTCAGCAATGGAGCACTGAAGGCTGCAGGAGGCAACCTGTTCCACTGCTTCATAGTTCTCACTGTAAGGAAATTTCTCCTTATTTACATGGTGGATCTCCCTCTGATGAGCTTCCACCCTTCGCGTCTTGTCCTACCTTAGGTGCTATGGAAAATAAATTGACTTCCTCTACTCTGTGACAGCCCTTCAAGTACTGGAAGATTGCTATTATGTCTCCCCCCACCAGTCTTCTCTTTATTAACCTAAACATACCTGATCCCTTTAGCCATTTTTCATAGAATTTAACCCCCAAACCCCTTATCATCTTTGTGGCTCTTCTCTGCACTCTTTCTAGGGGCTCGGCATCTTTTTCCTATCATGGTGACCAGAACTGGATGCAGTATTCCAAATTTGGCCTCACCAATGCATGTACTATTACTTCTCTTGATCGTCATACTATCCCTTTGTTTTTGCCATTCAGGACCACATTTGGGCAGATACAGCACACTTGATTCATACGTAAGGGGGTGTTCACCAGTACACAAAGATCCCTCTCACAGGCACTACTGAACAATCCATTCCAGTTATTGCCTTATGTAAAGGTTGAATGGAGCACGCACTTCTAGAGTTGAGGCTATTTCATTAATTTCAATGGACCAGTATTGAATCAACTTTAAGCTTGTTTTTAAAAATGTCATCTGCCAAACAACAGAGAACACAGCACCCTGGCAGCTAGGATGAAATAGCTACCACCCCTTGGAGAGAAGAGGATATGCAAACATTGCAGCCAATGAGAGACGAGGGCTGTGGCTGACTGGAATGATGATGGCTATTTGCTCTGAAGGACATAAGAAGGCTCAGGTCAGGAAACAGGTCTGAATGGAAACTGGAAAATGCAGGCATTGAGTGGATTGGGAATACAAGAAGGATGATATCCTCAATTTCTGCACTGAAGAACAGCAAGTGGTCCATTCTGACAATGACCCATGCAAAAAGTGTGGATTTCTCCTCTGACACAGAAAAGATCAGTTTGGCAGCTTCCACAAATCTTGTAACAACCCAGTGGATTTCTTTTATATCCCTAGAAATTCCACTGAAACCTATTATACATTTATACCTGGTCTTGATGGGCCTACATCTGGAGGTGATAAAATATTCAAGTTCTGAGTCCAACACAGTCACATTTGACTTCAGATGTGCAAACCTTTAAAAATATGGAGATTGGTAAAAAGAAAATTGAAAGTGAGAGTGGAGAGGATTCATTGTCTTCACAATGCCTGGAAATCATTTACAACCAATAGAATCTTAGCCAGAATGCATAATTCATATCAGGAAAGATACCACATATAAGATGACAACAGAGTGGCTGATGAGAGCAATGGCAAACAAACAAAAGTACTATAAGGAGCACGTGCCAAGGAACATTAAGACAACCAACAAATAATTATCCAAATATATTAAGAAGAGGAATATAATTATGGAATCCACTGCATTATTAGATGACCAGAGGAAACACAATTTCTTTACTTCTGCTTCAGTATTAAAGATGTGGGACAGATGCTCATGCCTTAACTGGTGATATTTTCAGCAGAAAGCTTGGAAAAATAAAAACTGATACAAGAACCTATGAACCAAAATGACATAAATCTAAAAATAAATAAATCTTCAGGTACTGAAAGCACCCACTCAAGCGTTCCTAAAGACTGTAGATATGAAATTGCGGTCCTTCTAAAAATATACAATTTGCTTTAACTTCAGCCTCTCTTCCCTAAGATTGGAAATTAGGCACGGCAACTCCTATATTTAAAAGGGATTGAGAGGCATAACGAAAACTTTAATTTTCTTTAATTAAAATCAATATAACAATTGTTCTGATAAAATGATTAAAAGTATTATTAAAACAAAAACTATAAAATGAGCTTTTTTGGAAAAAAATGCCAAGGTAGCTTCAACAAAAGTACGTCTTGTCTCATTAAGCTTCTGGACTTTTTGGAGAGTGTCAACGAGAATACAAAGATTGCTAGATATTGTCTATTGGATATTGGGTTTTGAAAAAGCCTGTGACAAAATCTCTTATGAAGGCTTCTAAGCAAACTTGGCTGCCTTGAGCTAAGAGCATAGGAACTCTTAGGGACTGGCAATTGGGGAAAAAAAACCAAGAAACAGAAAGCAGGAATAAATGGGAGTTTCTTAAACTGGTGAGGCATACAACACTGGATTTCTGTGGGGCTGATGTTGGGGGCTAAGCAATGTAAGGTCCCTGTTTGATGATGCTGAGTAGTAAATAAAAATGAGATCACAAAGGAAGAGTGATGGAATATGTTTGAACCTCTCCAACCCAGCTGAACGGCCTTCAGAATAGCAAATGTAGTCCCGCGCAAATAAATGACAAGTGCCGCAAACTGGCAAACAAAAACAAACCGCCAAACTTCAAATCTCTATTAAGAATCTGCCAGGAACTAACTATCAAAGGGACCTCTGATTCATAATGAATCAGTGACAATGTCAACCGTGTATTAAAAAGGATATTAAGGAAGAGCAACTAAAAGGATTCCAGGGTGGAGCACATCCCATGTGAGGAAAGGCTACAGCAGTTGAGGTTGTTTGATCTGGAAAGAAGGAAGGAAAGAGGAGACCTAATTGAGAATTAAATACGGGGCATACAGAGCTAAAGTTTTGCTCCTTTTCTCAGAAGGTTAGAACTCATTGTCTTGTGATAAAGAGGTGGAGATTAAAGACTAACCACAGGAGATTCTTTTTGCTAGGAGAGCATTATTAAATTGTGGAATTTGCTGAAGTACTTGATTTACAACCACAGTTGGGAGCATAATTGCTGTTGCTAAACAAGGTGGTGGCTAAGCAAGTCACGCCAATGTTGCGACATTTTTTACCACGGGCATTAAGCAAATCACTGTGAATCCTGCAGTTGTTAAGCGAATTTGGCTTCTCCCATTGACTGTGCTTGTTGGAAGCAAAGGTCACAAGTTGGCAATCACGTGACTCCGAGATGCTGCAACCACTGTAAACTCCTGTCGGTTGACAAGCAACCACATTTTGATCATGGGACTGTGGAGATGGTGCAACGGGCGTAAGGATCTGTTGTAAGTCATTTTTCAGTGCTGTTGTAACTCTGAACAGTCACTAAACAGATGATTGTAAGTCAAGGACTAGCTGTATTACCAGCCAATCGGGATGGACTTAACCCAAGGTCCAACAGTTCATAGAGACTCAGAATATTAAAAATTGCTAATACCGAAAGTTGCTACTGCCACCTGGATCACAAATTGGTACTAGGCAATTGACAGTGGAAGTGAGTTATTGAATTGGAGCCCAGCCTTAAGAATTATGCTGTAGATACTGGACTGTGGGCCTGATTTAGCTGGGTTCTTCTTAAATACTTGTGTCCTTCAAAAACACTGAGATATCAAAGAGAATATACAGCAGTTGTGACTTAACTTCTGCATCGCTGTACCCATTTTGATGGTCCATTGCTCCCATTTTGAGGGTCAGCACTATAGCCTAGCCTGCCCTACAGAAAGAATGGGGCTGATGTCAGAAGTGCATTTTCACTGATTTCTCACCGAAGGACATTCCCAACGTAGACATGTTTAGGTATTGGCCCTTTAACTAAAATTCAGCACCGACAGCAATGTATTGTTATTAGTAATATTTATTTCTCATGGATTTGTTGTTTCAATGTCATAAGCTGCTCAGAGTCGCCTTCGGCCAGATGGGTGGCAAATAAATTTAATAAATAAATAAATAAATTCATCAAATTCAGACATCCCTTTTGAGAAAGACGGAGATAGCAGAGGGATATCATTTACATTTTTAATCATGTCGTTCTAGAAGCTCTCAAATAAGTCATAAAGGGAAACTAATGCATTACAGAGAACCACTTATTTGGGGAAACATAGGTGATAGAAAATATGCCCTTCTAGTAAAGTTAAATATTCTGACTAATGTATTTATTGTTATCTTCTCCATTTTAAAGAATCATCATCATCATCATTATCATCATCATTACCATCACAATGATCAAAATCATCACACGTACGAGTATTTCTCCCCAATGGAGCAAAATTTTGGGTTTCATTTTATGTCTTTTCTGGGCCCTAAAGAAGAGTTACAAATGTGAAAAGCATTTAGGGAAAAAAAAATTGACTTCTCCCTTCCTTTCTGAAGTAAATATGACTATTGGATGGAACGAGGCAAAAGTAGGGATGGGAAAGAACATTCAAAGTAAGCTTTGCATTTTGCATGACATCCAAGGTTTTTTTTCCCCTGGGGAGAGTTTTATCAAAGCTTCAAAGTTTCATTCTTGGAGAAGCAGAAGGTGGGGGTGGGGAAGGGTTTCTTTACCTTTTGATCTAAAACCTCACAACAGAAATACATCTGCTGCTAAGCTGGGCTGTAAATATCTTTAATTTTTATATTTCATCTAAAGGGAGTTGTTAAAATTGGTTTACTAGGTGATATCTTTTTAGAATAGAAGATGCCATTTCTGAAGCTGGT
>NW_015386803.1:9978-20852 GCF_001527695.2 Protobothrops mucrosquamatus
CCCTCCCTCTCTTCCTCCCTTTCTCCCCTCCCTCCCTCCCTCCCTCCCTGAATAAATTCTTAAATCCTTTCTGGCTTTTTGGGGTTGCAGTTCTTGTCATTTTACTAAGAAAAAAAGGAGAGGCTGCAGAAAAACACTTGAAGAAAACTATCTTTCTTTTGCTCCTTCTTTCCTTTCTATTTAGATGACATAAAGTTCTCTTTCAATCTTAAGCCAGATGTGTTCCTCTCCTGGAGAAATATGTCTCAAGTTGTTCAAAGATATTCTTGTTTTTTTCTCTTCCATTGAAAGAATGTCCCTTTTCCTAAAGGCTGCCCTCAGAAACGAGGTTTTGTAAGCAAGGTAGCCATTTTAACATTTCAGCCTTGGGAGTTCACTTGATCAACTCTTTGTGCACCGGTTCAAACGCCCCCTTTGCATGTTCACATTTCCAACCCAGCAAGATGTTCTGATGGGTTGTTTTTTTTTTTAAAAAAAGAGAGTCGGAGGTGATATGAAAGATCATTAAGGATCTTTCCCCCCCACCCTCATCTCTCGTTCCAGAATGTTCTCAATATTTAGCATGCTTTGAAACCAGAACAAAAATCTCCATTTGAGTGCAGAAGAAGGAAAGATTTCACAGCACTGGAAATGATGCGCGATCTCCTGCAAATCATTTCACCCCCTTAAGAATGACTTCTTATCTCAAGCCCTCCCTTAAAAATCAATACCTGTCTCCTTTTGAGTATTTATTTATTATGTTTACACCCTGCTTCTCTTTAGAAAGCTCAGAGCACATTACAGCAGACTTGAAGATGCGTCTGCTGTAAGTATTATTCTGGTCCATGCTCTCCCAGTTTTCAGCACACCAAGCAACGGCTACTTGTAGAATTGCTACACACTGACGGTGAAACTATTCCTTTTATGTTACAGGTAGTCCTTGACTTATGACCACAACTGAGTCTAAAATTTCCATATCTAAGCAGGACAGTTGTTAAGTGAATTTTGTCCCATTTTATGACCTTTCTTGCCACTGTTGTTAAGCAAATTACTGCAGTTGTTAAGTTAATAATGCAGGTTGTTAAGTGAGCTTGGCTTCCCCGTTGATTTTACTCGTCAGAAGGTCACAAAAGCAGATTGTATGACCCGGGACACTGCAACCCTCATAAATACATGCCAGTTTCCAAGCGTCCAAATTTTGATCTCGTGACCAGGGGATGCTACAATAGTCGTAAGTGTGAAAAACGGTCATATGTCACTTTTTTTCAGTGCCATTGCCATTTCAAATGGTCGCTAAACAAATTGTTGTAAGGCGAGGACTACCTGCATTTCACTATCTATTTTGGCATCTCACCATTAGCAAGGTGGAGAACAGAATAACAGAGTTGGAAGGGACCTTGAGGGTCTTGTAGTCCAATCCCCCTGATGATAGATTCAATATCAGCTTAGGGTTCAAAGATCAGAAATCACCCTCTAGCACACACTTATATTCTGAGTGGGACCAAGGGGTCCATTGCTCATACACATTTCTTTGCCCTTCCTAGGATTTGTGACATGGTCATGCTACTTACCAGCTGTGGGACAGGAGATGGTGCATTACTCTGAAATGCCTTTTGGATTGTATAGTATTATTGGCTGGCTCCATACTGGGTTGTGGTTCCATCCTTTGATTTTGTGTGGCTGTCCTTGCACGGGCCAGTTCAAACAGGGGCCATAATATGTCCATTGCATAACTGATTTTGAAAGAAAGGAACAAACAAAGGCAGGAGTGGTATGATCATTATTAAGAATTAAATATTATGGCTTTCTATTTTAGGGATAGTATAGATTTCACCCTTGGTCTTTTCTTTGTTTGCCTTTTCATTTAAGTCTTAATTGTGTTGTTCTACTTAACTATATTAGAGGAGCATGTTTGTTTGCCTGTAAATAGTAGCTAAGAATTTTCTTCCAGTGTATAGTGCAAAGTTGGATACTTAAAACAGCAATAGGAAAATGCATTATGCAATTTGGAAAAGATATCTATGCTGATTTATCCATTCTTCTTTGCATAACACAGTTCTTAGCAGTGTAGCTGAAAATTCTGAAGAGTCCTAGTAGGAAAGAAAGCTGGATAGGCTGATGAAAATTAGTTGATTGGCTACCCAAGCTATACAAGTAATATTTCTGATTTCCCTTTCTTCTGAATGGGTGCATATTCTCATGATTGCTAGGCAGGAAAATATTTTCAAAGAGGAATACCAAATCCATTTGATTCCACAATTATTTTATGATTATTAGTCTTTCACAGGACAGCCAGTTAAAACATGTTCTATAGGTTGTTTCCCTATGTTGTTCAGCATGACGGAAAGGAGAAGTCAGAACCAAGACTCTAAAGTAAATCAACATTTGGGAAGGTCTTACTTTCTATCATACTATAACTTAAAGAGGAGGTGAAACACTGGCAAAATCCCCCGATTAAAAAGCATGCAGAGATATTAAATCCTTGCAAAAAAATCAGACGATTCTGGTAGTCTTTACTGTGGATTAACATGCAGCAGTGCTATCTGCTTAAGGAGGTTTGGTGACCGGATGAAGTTAACATGATCAGAGGGAGGTCAAGCTATTCTCCAAAGCATCTGAAGGCAGGACAAGAAGCCATGAATAGAAACTAATCAAGGAGAGAAGCAACCTAGAATTAAGGAGAAATTTCCTGGCAGTGAGAACAGTTAATCAGTGGAATGACTTGCCTCCAAAAACTGTGGATGCTCCAACACTGGAAGTTTTTAAGAAGAGACTGGACAGCCATTTGTCTGAAATGGTATAGGGTTTCCTGCCTGAGCAGGAGGTTGGACTAGAAGACCTCCAAGCTCCCTTCCAACTCTGTAATTCTATTCTGTTCTGTTCTGTTCTGTTCTACTCTACTCTACTCTACTCTACTCTACTCTACTCTACTCTACCCTACCCTACCCTACCCTACCCTACCCTACCCTACTCTACTCTACTCTACTCTACTCTACTCTACTCTACTCTACTCTACTCTACTCTACTCTACTCTACTCTACTCTATTCTATTCTATTCCATACCTGATAGGTATGAAGGACATGATCAGCCTGTCCTTGATACCTATCAGGGCCTGTAAAGATGTGGGCACTTTCTTTGGTGGCAAAGGTAAAGGCAATCTGTTCATATTTATGTGTTTAACTTAATAGTTTTCCCAAAGGTGCTTTTTTCAAAAGGCAACCGGACTTTGTTTTTCCTTGAAGACGTTTTGCTTCTCATCCAAGAAGCTTGAAGGAGCTTCTCGGATGAGAAATGAAACGTTTAAAGAAAAAAGAAAGTCCTGTTGCCTTTTGAAAAAAAGCACTTTGGAACAACCATGTCCTGGATAACTGAGAATCTCCATAGACATGTTAATGGTTTGTTAGCAATGAATCTGTGGTGAGTCAGAGCCTACACATCTGTCCCTTGGACCAAATGATGCTAGAATCAATTTCAATTTATCTTATCTTGACCTATCTTCTGGAATAACAAGGCTGAAACCACAGTAAGAAGAACTGGGGAGCACGTTCACCGTGTCTCTCTTAAAATCGGCCCAGCACTTGCTGTTTCCTTTTCCAAGCATCTCTACTTCTGAGGTGCCTGATTTATACAGATCATCTTCTTCTTCTTCTTGTGCCATATCCGTTATCGGACGATGGCGATCATGTTGGCGATCCTGTTTTTATCAGCAGCTGCACGAAAAAGTGCTGCTGAGTTTTGTCCAAACCAGTCCCTTAGATTTTGAAGCCACAATGTTCTTCTGCCTGGACCTCGTTTGCCTTCGATCTTTCCCTGGAGGATTAAATGGAGTATGCCGTATTTTTCTGGGTGTCGCATCACATGTCTGAAATATTCTAATTTTCATTTTTTAATTGTTTTGATGAATTCCCTTGGTTTTCCCAGGCGGCTTATCACCTCCTCATTTCTGATCTTGTCAACCCAGCTTATACGTAACAGCCGCCTGTAAATCCACATTTCAAATGCTTCTACTCTCTTCAGGTGGCCTTCTGTCAGAGACCAACTCTCTACTCCATAGAGTAGGATAGAAAAAATATAGCATCTGACAAGCCTGATTTTCAGTTTTAGGCTTATGTCGTGACTGCAGAAGACCTTTTTCATTTTGAAGAATGCTGTTCGGGCTTTCTCTATCCTTGTCTTTACTTCAGTGGTCATGTCCCAGCTTTCATGTAAATTAGAACCGAGGTGTGTGATCCTTTCCACTTTTTCTAGTGGTATTCCTTCTGAATTTATTGGTGGTAAATTAACGGGTTGTTTGCTAACGACCATGATCTTGTTTTTTGAGGTGTTAAGCTTCAAGCCGTATTTTTCATAGAGATGTAGAGCTGAATCTGTTTGGAAGGGTGTCTGTGAGAAGAGAACTTCTACTATCAGGGATTTCCCATGATATTTAGATAGAGGAAAACTCATCCTCCCGAAGGCTTCTTCTGAAGCAAGTATAAAGTCTCCCAAGGTAGAATCTGGCTTTCATTCTTTAGTTTTATCACATAGGCTTGGTGAGCTTTTATGACCGAGGGAGCTTTAATTTACTTCTGGTCGAGAGTGTTACTTAGTTTGGATAAATTGAAAAAAAAACAAAACAGCTTACATATTGCCAAACAAATCTACAGTATATAAATAAAAATGTAAATGTTCATTTGTTCAAAATCTTAAATCTCCAAAGGTCCTTCATCAATTGCTTTGAAATTTTGACACAACGTTGCATTCGAATACACGCATGTTTTTATATACCTACTATTATATAGATGTCACACCTGTGACAGGTAATGGACAATTATATGTTGCATGTTCTAGAGTCGGCAAACCAGACAATCTTTATATCTGCACAGACAATGGAACAACAAAAAATATTGTATACCCACAAGCATTGTGAAATTAAACATATTACAAACGTGCGCTTTCCCTTTTCTTTCTTTTCCATTTAACCAGACTGAGCCACAGCAACGCGTGGCTGGGTACAGCTAGTAACAAATAAATATGGAAGGATTTCAGATTGATTTTTTTTTGGGGGGGGGGCTTGGAAATGTGGGAAACAATATGGGAAAGCCTGTTCCAAATGGGAAAGCCCGTTCCAAATGAATATGGGAGGCTTTCCATTTAGAGAGCCTCTTCTCTCCCTTTTTCTTCTGTAGGGAATGAGGATCAGAACCCCAGATACGTTTAACTCTTGTTAAGGCCAGCTCACACATAATGTCGTAATCTTTTTAGTGTGGATAGTTACATATGTTTCTTAAATTCAACAAATGCTTCCACCACCACTGCCCCAGATGTATTGTACAGGTAGTCCTCGACTTAGGAACATTTGTTTAGTGGTCATTTGAAGTGATAACAGCGCTGAAAAAGTAACTTTAGCACCAGCCCTTGCACTTATGACCATTGCAGTGTCCCCGTGATCACATGATCAGAATTTGGCTGCTTGGCAATGGGCATGTATTTACAATGGCTGCAGCATCCCAGGGTCATGTGACCACCCTCCCTGATCTTCCCAACTGGTTTTTGACAAGCAAATCAATTGGAAGCTAGATTTGCTTAATGACGGCATGGTTTGCATAATGACCACAGCAAAAAGATTGAAAAATAGGACACGACCAGTGGTGGGATTCAAATATGTGAACAACCGGTTCTCTGTGTGGATGCCGCTTCTGGAAGTCCATTCTGGGCCTGGGCAACAAAAAATTAGCTACCGGTTCTGCCGAAGTGGTGTGAACCGGCTGAATCCCACCACTGGACACGACTCACTTAACGACTGCCCAATAGAGGTTCCAGTTCTGATGGTAGTTGTAAGTAGTAGTAGTAGTAATAGTAGTATCCCCCTTCTTATTACCAAGTGCACTTTCTCAATTATCTTAGCTATGACTGTAGCTTTCTTGATAGAAAACAGGAGCGACAGTTGCACACATGTGATGAGGTCCATGAACATACACAATTTTGCTTAGTGGACGTTTGGTTATGCATGAAAACATATCCATGATATGTATATGTTATAACTTTGGAATTCTGCGGCATGAGAGAACATATGATGTTATTTAAACCGCCGATGTAACACTTGTGAAATGATGGGGAGCACCACATGTGTTTCTTGAGCATGCCAGATCAGACCAGGTGGCAAAAATTTAAATGATAGCTGTAAAGGCACATCTGCTTTTCTTGACAGGCTATCAGATGCTAGCACTTTTTCTACTGAAGCAGCAGGATCAGCTCATGTTGTGCACCAGTTGCTTGTAAATTCAGTGTGTTGGTTCCAAGTTTAAAGGGGCGATTTAGAATCACCATTAATGTTTAGATCGTTGTTGAAAATGAAGCACAATGTAGGTTTGTTTGTTTGTTTATGGCAAGAGGAGAAAAATCAGAATGCATGTTTGCTTGTTTATACCGAGCCATGGAAAGAATTGTGTTTACCCAAAGAATTTCCTCAATTTAGTTTAAAATGTACATTTAAGGTCTCCTTTATGGGTGGAAGGAAAATCATTTGTAGTTGTGAAGTTCACTGAAAGCAAACCACCTTCTGCACACAATAGTTTCCATCATTAACTGTTTTTGAAGTTCTGCCCAAAATTCAGTCCCTCTGTTTGAATACTTTTTTTTCAAACATTTACAATACTAAAATGGCAATAGTAAAAACTACGCAGCTGAATGTAATAAGGTTAATAACAGAAATGGATATAGACTGCCATTTTGACCATATTTAGAGAAAGAAAATTTCTAAATTATTGAGCTGAAGAGGATTATACATTTATATAAGAGCATTTCATTCCAGAATAAAATCTGCTCTTGCTCTGTATGCTATGATACTGCATATATACATGATTTGCAGTTATAAATCAATTTCCCAATAGCTTATTCATATTTGGGGGGAGGGGAAGGATTATATTTGATGTAAAAGTCATTTTATGCTACGTAACCAGTGGTGAGATTTCAGAAGGATAAGCTACTGTATAGCACAGTCTTGTTAGGTCTTCAAGGTAGTCCAGACAAAAAGCGCAACCTATAAATACTACATCTATCTTCATTGTAAGGTTACATTAATAGAATCTTACAACAGTGAAAATATTTCACCCCGTCTTTCCTTTTGCTCTCTAGAAAAATAGGGAGATTCTTTTCTGGAACTCTTCCCACGCCTCCTTTCCTGTGAGCTGGTAATTTTTTTAAATACTCGTTATTGAACCCAAGGCTCTTCCTATTGTCTTTCTACACACTGTGACAAGCCTTACCTGACACTCTGCAGAGTCGTTGGAATTAGAACTCCTCAAATCCCCAGCCATTTCCGCTTTTTGGCATTCCTCCAATCCTTCCTTATTCCTCTAATCATAGGCAAAAAGAACTGTGCTGTACTATGACAAAGATCACGCGAAGTACCACTTTATAATGCCTTGGTAAAACCACGCTTGGAATATCGAGTCCAGTTTCGGCCGCCCTAATATAAAAAAAGACTTTGAGACTCTAGAAAGAGTGCAGAGAAGAGCAACATAGATGATCAGGGTACTGGAGGCTAAAACATATGAGGAATGGTTGCAGGAAAACCTATATAGTTCAAATTACTTTTCTTCCTGATCCCCACTGTACTATCGTCGTAAGGTTGTAGATTCCCGGACGGTGTTTCTTCTCTTTTTCCTGGTTCGATAAGAGGTTTCTTGGACTTCTGTCTTTTCTTCGTTACCTACCTTTGATTAGTTCCTTTCTTCGTGGGATCTTTAAATCTTCTTTAAAAGACTGTCTTGAATTAATCAGTGGAATGATTTGCCTTCAGAAGTTGTGTGTGCTCCAAGACTGGAAAGATTGGACAACTATTTGTATGAAATGGTATAGGGTCCTGCTTGAGCAGAGAATTGGACTAGAAGATCTCTGAAGTCTTTTCCAACTCTGTTATTCTGTTAACTCCTTCTCCATAAAAAAATAAGCTCGTATCTTTTTTCCCAAGCCATAATCACAACAAAATCACCGTAGATTCCTTCTACACACTGTTTATCAGGAATCACTTTTCATCACTCTGTTTTTATAGAAAGCTAGAATAAAATGTTGCCAAATTATGATTTTCCATTATGATATTATTATCCTGTTTATTTTGACTGAAACAAGCAAAGATGGATGGGTATTTCAATGTTGAGTATGTTTTCAGGTGGACTATTATAATAAGCATTAGTGAGATTTGTGAGAACTACTGTGCCTTTAATTAAAGATTCCTGTTTGCAGGAGATGCTTTCTTTTGAACACAGAGATGAGTGAGCTTACAGATGAATAACTGTTCAATTTCCATTGAGTAATCTTTCAATTTACTCCTTTGTTATCAGGTTTTGTTCCCACAAGAAGGGAGAGGTTTTAATTATTGATTTCTTTCCCATCATTTTTAACTCTTATTCTGAAGTAAGCATTTGGAAGGCTACATTCCATGCCGCTGTTTCATTGGATAATATCTGAAATGTGTCTTCTGGACCAAACCCTTGCAGTGCTTCAACAGACTCTACCCTCTGTCTGTTCCTCCAGCTTAACACAAAAGGTGGGGCAGGGAAGTTTAGAAAATCTGACCTGTCGTAGGATTTCATTTTGAGCAAGATGTGAACAAAGAAAGGGTGTTGGCTGCTTGCAATAATGAAAATCCATGACTCGACTGTGCATTCATAATTATTTTATAAATAAATGTCTGCTGGAGAGCCACATCTGTCTCTTCCAACAGAGCGTATGCCTTTCATTAATGTATCATAGGCTGAATGAAGCTGGCCTGAGTGCTTTGCTTGCAGTTTTTCCCCTTCCCTCCATCATTGTCCATGGATAGGATTTTGTGGTTCAGAAAGAGCTGTGAGCCCACGCTTCTCCACAAGACTGATGGCTCGTCAATAACATTAGCCAGCATTATGGGCCGCATCAGTGTAGAACAGAATCAATACAGCCAAGTAAAAAGTCTAATAAGTTGACATGGCCATCCTCAGCAGGGCTCACGTTACAAGAAATGAGTTTTTTTTAAGGAATCAGCGTCAGAGCTGCTTATTCACCCCACAGCAAGATGCCTTGACTAAGATTGATTGCTTTTGCCAGCAGTGCTGGCTAAGCTGGCAAAAATAAAATATTAATTGAAGATAAGAGAAGAATAAACAACAGCAACAACGGAAAAAGGAAACCTACTGGCCATTGAGGAAGTAGGCAGACCTACAGGAGCAGTAGCTTGGTGCATGTTGAAAGACAAGAAATAAGAAATAAATAAAGGCCAGAATAACTCAGAGGGGTGTTTGTGTGTATTTTCTGTCTCTCTCCTTCTCCTTCTTCCCCCTCTCTCCCTCCCTCTCCCTCTCCCTCTCCTTCTTTAGCCCTCATATGTTCTTCAAGACTTTCTTTTTTGGGATAAGAAAGAATTTAAAATAGTGCTGTTTAAGAGTAAGTCTAACAGACAGCCTAATGTTGCTTTGCATTCTAACTCATAATAGAAATTGGAACTAATAATAATAGCAACAGATAGAGATTGGTCCCCCTAAAGGAAATAGATTATGTACCTTTTGAGCAATCATTACTGAAGCTGTTCTCCTTTCTCCTTCTCTCTTGCCTGTTCACCTGGAGGGATGAGATTCATCTGCTTCTTCTGACCAATTAAGGGTATGCATGCGTGTCCATGTGAATGTTTGTGTGGGTAAGCGGGGAGGGAAATAGCCGTATCATTCTGGAAGACTATTTATTATTCACCCTCACCCTTGGAGAGAAGGCATGTCCTGGAAATCAGGCAAAAGCAAATGAATGAATCTATAGACCTTCAGGATTAAGATGGGGCAGTCTTAAATTCTGAGCTCTTACTTCTTCATCACTTACCTCTTAATGACAAGAATGAGAAGCGAATGCTTCTCTTTTTTTAAAAAAATGGTAAATTTTATGTTTGCATTAAATTGTATTTGTTGGTTCGTTCAATCTACTGGAAATAAAATAGCTTGGTTTTACTGGAAATGGTCAAGGAAGACTTCAAGTTAGAGATCTTCAATAATTTTTAGGAGTCGGGGGCACTAATTGGTTATATTCCTTTCAGACAGCTGGTCATTTGCATTATTTTAGAGAGTCGTTGAGGCCACTTGGAGGTTTACCTGTGTCCTCGGGGACACCTGAGCAGTGCAAATGGGTGTGGAGCCTTCTTGGAACTGCTGAAAGGACTGTGTTGTAGACTGGAGATAGATGATGTCGTATCCCATTGTATTCAAAAGTCCATCTGCATTTAAAAGACAAAGGCCACTCTTTGGAAGACAGCAAAGTCCACATTTTGTACAGAGAGGACCGCTGGTTTGAAAGAGGGTCAAAGAGGCCATCTATGTTAAAACTGAACAGCCCTCTCTCAACAGAGGGGGAGGGATATGACATTATCTTTCTCCAGTCTAGAACACAGTCCTTTCAACAGTTCCAAGAAGACTCCACATCTGTTTGCACTACTCAGGTGACCCTGACGACACAGATAAACCTCAAGGTGGCATCAACAACTCTCTAAAAGAATGCAAATGACCTGCTGTCTGCAAGGAATATAAATCCTTCCATTCCCCACCCTCCAGTCAGAGATGAAGAAGCTTCTTGGATGAGGAGCAAAAAGAAAAAAGAGAAAAAAGAAAATTCAGTTGCCTCATGAAAAAGCACCTTTGGGTTATACAGTATATGGATGTCATCAGTGCAGTTTCTAAATAATGGTTTATCTCTTAATATGCTTGGCAATTCCATCCAACTGTGGGTTATTTATATTATGAGAAAATAAAGCATGGTTTATCTCAGCATGTGAACCCAATCTTGGTCTGCAGTGTATTAACACTAGAAAGAAACACCATTACAAAATGAGTGATAAAATCAACATTCTTTTTAATTTTAATATGACTACAGTTCAAAGCAATGCTTTTTTTTTTTT
>NW_015386803.1:21618-113646 GCF_001527695.2 Protobothrops mucrosquamatus
CTTCTTCTTCTTCTTCTTCTTCTTCTTCTTCTTCTTCTTCTTCTTCTTCTTCTTCTTCTTCTTCTTCTTCTTCTTCTTCTTCTTCTTCTTCTTCTTCTTCTTCTTCTTCTTCTTCTTCTTCTTATTATTATTATTATTATTATTATTATTATTATTATTATTATTATTATTATTATTATTATTATTATTATTATTATTTTGTGAGTGATTCATGAAATTAGCATATCATTTTTTCTTCCTTCCTTCCTTCCTTCTTTCCTTCCTTCCTCTCCTCTCCTCTCCTCTCCTCTCCTCTCCTCTCCTCTCCTCTCCTCTCTCTCCTCTGATCCTCATCCTCCCTTCCTTTCCTTTCCTTATCTCTTTTTTTTTGGGGGGGGGAGGGAGGAGGAGTTAGACATTATGATCCAGCTTTTGAACCTGAACCCTGATTATCCATCTCCAGCAACATTATCTCCACTGACATCTTCAATGCTGATGAAGGAATCTCATGCCATAATTTACAGCCTCTCAGTCTCACACTTTTGAAACAACCCATTAGATCTTGGAAATGTTAAATACCAATAAAATAGACATTTCTTCTGCATCTTCCACGGGGATAAACTTAAAGAAGAATGTTGATGGCAAAGATCACTGCATTTTTCCTTTCTTCTCTTCTGAATAACCAGATCACTTTTTCCACTATACTTGGAACATTTTGCCCTGTGACTCCAAATAGCAATCACTCTGTGCATGTTGCAGAAAAGTCCAAAATGTATCTCTGCATTGAGATACAGAATCTACAGTCATCCTCTTACTTCACAGAACACTTTTTACTTCTTCATCACAAAAGTTCATTGCTCCTTTTAATCCTGTTCCAAATATAGACAGCTTTTGGGAGCTCAAGGGAACATCAGAAACCAGGAGAAGCTTTCAGAGGCATACCTAGCAGTGTGTGTGTGTGTGTGTGTGTGTGTGTGTGTGTGTGTGTCTGTGTGTGTGTGTGTACAGTATATATAGCTCTATGTAAATTCTCTCCAAATATAGATAGGCACACAGCATACACACCCATGCAGAGTCTCCACCACCATGAAGGTTTCATCCTGGATAAGCAAAACCCTTTGTACAGCTTTATCAGAGCTCCTTAGATCTTTAGCTAATGGAGTTGCTCGTTTAAAAAACAAAACAAAACAATGCCCAGTTTCACCAAGCATGCCAGCAAACAGCCAATTGTGCATTCCTAGTGATGTCATAACCTCTGTCTTTTCCTACTTGCTACCCTTTGGTTCCCTCTCCTACTCTGCCCAAGTGCCTCTGGCCTTCAAGATTTTGGCTGGAGCCAGGCTAGGCCACCTGACTGTTGCTTTCTCTCTCCTCACCTTGCCCAGCTATGCTCCACCAACTAAAGGCTACATCAGTCTGTCTTCTCAATGGGTTCACAATGTTAGTACAGACTCTACTAAAGTGGCAAATTTTGGTCCTAAGAGCAACCTGGGTGCAAGTCCAACATATAGCTGATGCAGATTTTTGCCATATCTTCAATAAAGAAATTATTGAAGCTATATAATAGCTATCAAACTATTATTTTTACCTGAAAACAGTCTGCTAATTGGGGCCAGTGTGCGCAGCCAGTCCTACTCTACTGTATATCTGTATAATATCAGCAGGGAAAGGTTATTTGTACTGTATTGTTATCCTGTCCTATCCTAATATTTATATTAAGTCAGTCTTCTTCAAGATCTCCATCTCCAGGTACAATTTCAAATGCTTCCAAGGCTCAGTCAGCTAATCATTCAACTCTCAGACTGTACAAACAGATGCAATGTTATTCAATGCTCATGTCTACATCACTTTCCTCTATGCAGAATTTCCCAGTCAGGGAATTCTGGTTTGAAAAAAGGTCTTACACAAAAAGACCTTAGATCATTTACAAGAAAAAAATAAAAACCACAAAAATGGGATAATGGTGGCACATGGATGAGACAACTCATATATGGGCAAGACAGGGAACTAAAGAGCAATTCTTTGGGAGTAGAATCAACTACTAGCAATTCCTTTTCTTCTCTTAGCTTTGCATTTGGATCTAAATTTCTAGAAGCAGCATAGTTGAAGAAATAAGAATTGTTTTTGATCTAATATCATTTAACAAAAAAGCCATTTTAAAAATCAACTTGGCCGCCAACTTGGCTGTGCTACGTTGAGAGAACATGACGTCACAGAGACCTGGAAGGAACCTGCTGTAGCAGAGACTATATCTAAACCTTTAGAGAATTGGAACAGGACACATTTCTGAAATCTTCTTTAAGCCACCATCTTCAGGGCTTCAAATCATTGGACATTGATTGAGCAATCTAGGGGCATAATAAAGAACTTGGATAGACTGGATGGATCTCAGTCAAATTGCACTCCTTACCAATAACTCAGATCTTTGACAAAGAGTAGAAAAATGGTCTAAATGCATGGTTACCATAATAATAATGTAAAGAAATTACTGATCAAGATTCCTACCATATAATGAAAAGTTTTGTTATTGAGCTTCTGTAATTTTGTGATTGCTATGATCTGAAAGGATGATCAGGAGAAAAAAAATGATATAGAGATTTTAGAGATCCATACTTCCTAAGTGTCATGGTTCTGATAGATAGAACTGAATAAATCAGAACTCTGAGGCTTGCATCTTCCTCAGAGGACATGTTTATTGGATACAAAATATCGGCACAGTCAAAAGTGAAACCAAGTCTGAAATTCCCTCCAAAAAGTTACACTATTACAAAGTAAAAGTTCCCACTTTAGGGCTATGCAATTACTATGCTACCCAATAGAATAGTTTGGCAGGCTTTCTAACAAAACATCCAACCCTCTTCTTCCTAGCAAGTGAGTGACCTTGGTTCCCATGGGACACAATAGTGTTTAACAGAGATACGCCATTCTTCCCTCCCTTTCATGTGGCAACCTAGAATGAGCAAGATGGCTGCAGCCAGGTTTGTTGTAGAGTTGACATTAAGATTTTCAATAATGTAAATGCATTATTACAGTGAGTGCAGTGCATCTGTAATCTTTTTATCAGGATAATATGCATTGCTTCTGCATCCATTCCAATTGCAGGCGATTTGTCTGGAACAAGAGACAAAGGGCGTCTAAAGAAGACTAATGCAATCCAACTGAGCTTCAGTGTTTGACCATGAACTTTAAATGCAACGCCATTTGGCTACTTGAGCTCATTTACTCCATGTGATAGTTACATACTTCGGAATCTATGGCCCTGCTTGTTCATGTTCATCTAAAAAAAAAAAAACAAATCTAGAAAGCTGGATGAAAAAAATAACTAAGCCATTGATAATGATTGCGCCCTGTCCACTTTCTCAAATGGAAAACGGAAGGAAAGAAATAAAGATTCACACTTCAGAAATGATTCGCTTCTACTTCAACACAAGAGAGGTTGGGCTGCTCCTAGAACCAAGGATTCAGATGCAAAGTACAGCCCCACTAAACTGTTTGGCATCATTCAATCAAATTAAAGAAATAATATATTGATTTTCTCTAATTAAAAAAATACAGTTGAGGGGAGGGAGAAATTATGAAGATGTATGAAAAAGGGAAGAAAAATCCAGACTCAGCTTAGAGTAGGGGTGTCAAACTGCGGGCCTGCGGGCCAGCTGCATCATACAGAGGCCGCGCCCACCCCAGCTCCGGCAATGCAAAAAAAACCTCGCTATATGTCGCAACACGTCACGTGACGTGGCAAGTTTGACACCCGTGGCTTAGAGCATCTGGGATTAGATCCTCCTAATTAGCAATGCCCACAGAGAAACAGATGGAACTCCCTAGAGAGAGAGACAGCTAAGAAGCCAAAGATGACCTTGGTTCAAGCTGGACTCATGGGATCTATATGGACAAAACCATGCAATTTGCTTTGCAAAAAGTGGCTTGCCACTATCTTCTTTCAGAGTTCCCCCCCGCCCCCATTTAGCCTGTAGACCTTGGGGTACCTTATGATCTCCCAAAGCAGCAACCAGATCTAGCCTTCCTTAGTTTCTGAATACATACAAGGTAGTCTAGGTGCGAACATCTGCAGAAACAGGGACAGCTACTCTCTCATTTAAGGCAGGTATCCTAAAGGTGTTGCACTTTCTGCTGCTCATCATTTCATTTTACTAACCCTTTTGCATGGCAACACTGCCTTAGATCAGTTCCTTGATTTAAATGCTAGCAGAATACTCCAAATAATTTCAGAAATTTTAGGGAATAGTGACTATAGAGAGTTAAATAGCCTCACTGCCTTTGCTTAATTTCTGTAATATTGAGCAAGTTTAGAGTCAATAATAATAATAGTAGAGTTGGAAGTGACCTTGGATGTCTTCTAGACCAACTCCCTGCTCAGGCAGGAAACCTATATCATTTCAGGCAAATGGTTGTCCAGTCTCTTCTTAAAAACTTTCAGTGCTGGAGCATTCACAACTTCTGGAGGCAAGTCGTTCCACTGTTCTAATTGTCAGGAAATTTCTCCTTAGTTCTAGGTTGCATACACTTATCATACAATTACAAAGTAGACGGATGCTTCAATTTGTACCATCTCAAGAAATGTGAAGTCACAAAATGATATTGCATGCCTCACTGCTCCTTTGGTAGTCGTTGTGACTGGACTGTTGATCTGTTTCCAAATTTACAATATCTTTCTTCTTTGCTCTCTCAAGAACTTATTTAGTCACAAGATGCAGGCACTTTGATCAATTCTGCTCTTGAGTAATAACGCCCAATTGTGTTATTCTTTTCATGGCATTCCTGGAGCAGTTTTTCTTGCCAAATTGGTAAAACCATGGAAAAGGTTGATTAGAATAGAATAGAGTAGAGTAGAGTAGAGTAGAGTAGAGTAGAGTAGAGTAGAGTAGAGTAGAGTAGAGTAGAGTAGAGTAGAATAGAATAGAATAGAATAGAACTGGAAGGGACCTTGGAGGTCTTCTAGTCCAGCCCCCTGCTCAAGCAGGAGGACCTATATCATCTCAGACAGGTGATTGTCCAGTCTCTTTTTAAAAACTTCCAGCGATGGAGCGCCCATAATTTCTGGGGGTAAGCTGTTCCACTGGTCGATTGTCCTCACTGTCAGGAAGTTTCTCATTAATTCCAGGTTGCTTTTCTCTTTGATCAGCTTCCAACCATTGTTTCTCGTCCTTCCCTCTGATGCTCTGGTGAACAACCTGACCCCCTCTTCTTTGTGGTAGCCCCTCAGATACTGGAATACTGCTATCATGTCTCCCCTATTTCTTCTTTTCTTTAGACTAGCCAAACACAAGTTCCGCAGCCGTTCCTTCTAGTTTATTTACTGCTTCCTTCTTTCATTCCGTTTGTCTGCCACCTTTCTTCTAAGGAGCTCAAGACAGTATTCAGTATACGGGAACCACCTTTCCATTTTATCCTCAAAGGAACCCTGATTGCTAGATTAATCAGTCATTAATGAGCTGCATGAGCTATTTGGGAACTGAACCTGGTTCTCTCTCTAGCACTACACTTTAACCCAGTGTTTCTTAATCTTGGCAACTTTAACCAGGCATGCTGGCTGAGGAATTCCAGGAGTTGAAGTCCACCCATCTTAAAGTTCCTAAGGTTGAGAAACACTGCTCTAACCATTATGCCAGCAAGGCCCAAGAATGCTACGATTTGAAGTTTCAAATGCCATGGTGGCAATAAAGATCATGTTTCTTAGGGAAGCTGTCTAATACTACTTTGGCCTATTGCTTTGTGTTACTTAGTTTTGTACTCAGGTAAGTTTCTAAATATTTCTAAATAAAGCACAAACTTGGCTCTTTTAATTCTATCACAGCAGACTATTTACATTCCTGAGGGTGTAGATCACGGGTGTCAAACTCGCCACGTCACGTGACATGGCGCGACGTATCGCGACTCTTTTTGCATTGCCGGCAATGGGGCGGGTGTGGCTTCAGTATGATGAAACTGGCCCACGGGCCGGCAGTTTAACACCCCTGGTGTAGATCAATGTTTATCAACCTGGGGTATTTTGGGAGTTGAATTCCACACTTCTTAAAGCTATTGAGATTGAGAGTCGCTGATGTAGACATAAGATGTAACCCCTTGGCATAGAATGGAGGGTGCAGGGAGTTGTAGTTCAGCATAGCTGGAGTGCCATTAGCCCTTAGTAGTGACTCCTTAAAAGTGGATATGACTGGAGGGTTGTGATAGTTTATATTTCTTATTTCCTGAATAAGCAAAAAGCAGTCTGGTGTACAAGCCAACTTCAGAAAACTGCTGGCACTGGTACTACAAGAATACAATTAAAAGTCGCCGTAAAAATTGACAGATCTTGGTGTGGAAAGCAGAAAGTACATTACAGTCCCAATCAAATGATGAATAAAATACCTTAAATCTTTTACAATTATGGATTAAAATACACTGGACTTAATGACTTAGAATTCAAACCTGAATATCTACTGCTTATTGTAATAGAATACTTAATCATCATACAATAAAGAGGCTTCTATTGATGTATTTCAGCACATAGACTATGGGGGGGGGAAAGAGAGAGAAACCTTTTTATCATTTTTTGCCACAAACTTGGTTCCTTTTCAATGCTAGATGTACAAAATTGCCTTGCTTGTAGTTGGACAGGTAAAGAGACCTCAAGCAGCAGTTTCCAATTTAGGACCTTCAGGTGACTAAAGCTGGATCCTAAAATTTCTCCCTTCATGTCATGTGCTAACTCTGAGCAATTCACCATATTGAAAGATATGCATGATATAGATTATGCCTTGCTTTTTGTCACATGCAGAAAATTAATCTTGGAGTTGGGATTTAGCACAAGATGGGTGCTAAATATTCCCATCACCTCAAAACCTACTTAACGAGATCAACCAATTTTGGGCCAGAGTTGGTTCATAGAATAATATCTTGTGGGTTTACCATGACTTTTCAGAAAATTCTTTCCAGATCGTCCCACTGAATTTCTTTTTAAATGAAAATTGCAGACACACAACAATGGGTCCTTCTCCGGCAGTGATTTCAAAATATAATTTTGAAAAAAAGTAGCTTTTCTTGCAATTCTTCTTGCTTGGTGTTAGCATAACTATAAACCATCCTGTTTCATCCTAATGCTATTGATACACTGGGTCCATAGAGACCAAAGTCAAATCCCTTATTTAATTTTGCATTGATTGTGGGGTTTTCCCCTTTTTTTGTGTGCATGCGTCCTAAAATCATTTGATCTGAGCTGGGCATCATATAAATGCTTTAATAAACAAATAAATACATTGGGGGTGGGGGATCATGGTGGGAAAATTCTGATCCCAAGAGACTGTCCATTGTACAATGGAGACTCTCCTCATCACAAAGTGCCAAATAATCCTTTTTAATTCCCGGCTTAATTGAGGTATTTATTTCTTGAGTGTTTTAATTGCAGGCATCGCATAGCTTGGTTTTAGGTGGGACTGCACATTTAATTCAGCGTTTTGTTTTGTGGCACAGACCACTCTGGGACTCATTGGCCATGTGAAATAAATAGGTGAATTATCTAGCTATTCATTTTCTTGGTGGTGGGGAGGCAAGGGATGCAAAGGTCAGTCCAGAATGGGATGTGTGTGCGTGTGTGTGTGTGTGTGTGTGTGTGAGAGAGAGAGAGAGAGAGAGAGAGAGAGAGGGAGGGAGGGAGAGAGAGAGCAGTCTCTGGAACAGTAGAGTATATTTACAATGATTCAATATGACTAAGCCACCCATTGATCTTCCAATGGATAGGTTGCTCCTGTAACTTACATCATTTACTATAAACACTAGTGATGCCAGAGAAAGAAAAACTGCTGTTGGCCAACACAGAGCCTTTTAGGTAAGTGGCTTGGTCACTCTGCCTTCTGCTCTTTGGCTAACTAGCTCCGTGTTCCCCTGACATAGGATAAGTAGCCCTATTTGCCGATCCCGGGAAATGCCCACTCACTACCATTTCTTTTTCCTTTTTCAAGAGAGGGTATAGCTAAAGGTCACAGGAAAGCCACGCTATTTTTTTAAAAATCCTCTGAAACAAAAAAATCAATGGCAGGACCTAGAACACAATAAGTTATGTTACAGGGCTATGCACCCGTGTATTCCCATTGGAGACCTATCAACGTGAGCTAGCACTGTGGAGAAATCTCTCTGGCTAATCAATACCTTTGTTCATTATGCTGTCGCTGATGAATATGGATAAAGATTGGGCAAGCATGAGTCAGGTGACTAGGAATAACTTGCCTCGTGAACAATCCATAAATGTCTTTATGTGTGTGTATATGTGTTATTAGTGATCAAACCCTCCAATCTGCCCTCCCTTTTGTGCACGTTCTCATATTATTGTCGGCAGATGGACATTACTCTCGTAACAGCTTCATTCAATTAGTAATATTTCACTGCAGCCCCTGACATGAATGAGCAGACAGCAAGAGCTCAAGGCGTTTGCATTTATTGGCGTACCACTTTGAACTCACTTCCAATCCTTCAACTCAGTCTGGTAGCTAGTAGAAGTCCCTTCTAATCTCAGTGTGCCCTGGATAAAATCCCTGGCAAGTTGCACCCCTTTAGGGGCATGATCACCAAATAGCAATGTGCTACACCAGGTAAAAGAATCAAACGTATGCATTGCAGAATTGTAGTAACACATTTATGATATTGAATGTCTTAGGATGTAGGCTTATGTGTCTGAACAAATATAGCCTTACGCCATAGTCCTTTGTGGGTTTTTATATATATGAACGAGCAGTAAAGGACCTTAAGATGGGGGGGGGACAACCAGAAGTGGATCAATATACCGATGTAGGTCCACGGAAGAAGGCAGTGCTCCTGAGTGGGAGAACACACGCAGGAGCATATCCATCAGAGACTACCCTGATAGACGCCCGGATCCACTCAATATACCCCCTCCTCCGAGCACACATGCACACAACCCCATCAAGGAAGATCAGATGGATCCCGGAATAGTACCAAAAAAGGGGATAAGTGTAAGCGAGCGAAAGCAACCGGCGTATGCTAGCAGAAAGAAAGTGATTAAGCCCAGGAAAAAGAAAATAGTAACCTTGGAAGATACCAACACAGCAAGAGACACGTGCCCTTTAAGAACAAACCAAGTAGAGAAAACGGACGGACCAATGACTAGATCGAGAAGCCGGGTGCAGAGCTGTCCAGCAATATAAAAAGGACTCCCAGTAATCTTGTATTGTGCTCTGATGATGTCGGCAGTGTTGGCCGGCGAAAGCTTAGCTTTAGCTTTTGTATTAAACAGTTTTTGTTTTAATATTATCCTGGTGCTCAGACTATTTTATTTCTATTATATGGATTTACCCAGGATTCGCATTTTGGGTATAATTAGGGATTATATATAAAATCTATCTGCTATTCAAGCCAAGTTCTTTCTTTTTTCTTTTTTTAAAAAAGCCATCCATCAAGGGCAATCAATATGAGGAAGAACATGTCTATATGTACAGTTGATCTGAACATCCACCTCCCATTGTAACCTGAGTCTAATTGAATTGGCGTGCTACGGCTTTCAGTGCAGCTTCAACGTACAGCTTTGGGTAGCAAGACTCCTTAGAACTATTTGAATTGGGGGGGTTAATAACTCTCTCCACTGTTTCAGTAAATGTCCCCTTACTCCAGACAAACTTTCAACCCCCAAATATTTCAAAGTGAAGGATTTCAGCTGGCCTTGACTAATGACCACAATTGAGCCCAAAATTTCTGTTGCTAGGCAAGACCCTATTGGCTTTTCACAGGGCTGTCAAGACAATCAAGTCTGAGTAGGCTTTAGAAAATGATACAATCAGATTGCTTGATCTGGTGGTTTTGGTTTTTATGATGAAGCTGGATTTTTTTTTTGTACAGTGGTACCTTGGTACTCAACTGCTTGGAAACTCATCAGATTTGGTACTCAATGTACTTTTGACATGAAACTTTTGTCCCAGTACTCATTGTTTGTTTGGTACTGAAAGCATAAGCTAGAGGTTATTGGTGTCGGCTGCCTTGTGACTCACTATATTATTCCTTATGGGGAAAAAATGTTTTGTACTCATTTTTGGTACTCATCGCACCTCCCAGAACCAATTAATGATGAGTACCAAGGTACCACTATATTTGGATACTATTGATGATTGTAGTTGTCAGAGGTATGAAATATTCAGATCCGAAGCAGTTAAAGATGCTTCCTCTCTGCCATGTCCTTACTGAACCTATTAACATCTTCTTAAAGGAGCTGTGACTTATTCTGAACTTGCATGATAGCCTTGCAGGAAAATACCTCTGAAGTGTTACAGAAGTAAAGTGTGACCAGGTATAACTCTTCTACCATAGCACCTTTACCCATTCTTAACTCATTTTGATTTATAGCTCTGATTATCTTGTATCAAATTGCTCAGCACTTGAGACTTCAAAATAAGGATGGGTTAGAAAATTCTGATGGTCTATGGAGATTCTCAGTCATCCAGGACATGGTTGTCCCAAAGGTGCTTTTTCAAGAGGCAACTGGACTTTCTTGTTTGAAGATGTTTCACTTCTCATCCAAGAAGTTACTTCAGCTCTGACTGGATGGTGGGGAATGGAAGGATTTATATTCCTTGCAGACAACTGGTCATTTGTATTCTTTTATAGAGTTGTTGAGGCCACTTGAGGGGTTGTCTTTGTCCTCAGTAGTCACCTGAGTAGTGCAAATGGTTGTGGAGCCTTCTTGGAACTGCTGAAAGGATTGTGTTGTAGACTGGAGATAGATGGTGTTGAGAGGGGGCTGTTCAATTTTAACATAGATGGCTTCTTTGACTCCTCTTTCAAACCAGCTCTCCTCTCGGTCCAAAATGTGGACTTTGCTGTCTTCAAAAAAGTGTCCTTTGTCTTTTAAATGCTAAATATGTCGGCATATGACATCATCTATTTCCAGTTTACAATACAGTCCTTTCAGCAGTTCAGATTACTCCACACTCATTTTCACTACTCAGGTGACCCTGAGGATACAGATAAACCTCCAAGTGGCCTTAATGATTCTCTTAAAGAATGCAAATGACTAGCTGTCTGCAAGGAATATAAATCCTTCCATTCCCCACCATCCAGTCAGAGCTAAAGAAGCTTCTTGGATGAGAAGAGAAACATCTTCAAACAAGAAAGTCCAGTTGCCTCTTAAAAAAGCACCTTTGGGATAAATTCTGATGGGCTTTCCTGGGAGGAAAAGTGGTATAAAAGTTAAATAAATAAATGTCTCATAAAAAAAATCTGTAATTGTATTAGTCTTTTTTGAAGCCTGATTGAATATGATTAATGAGAAGAATTTTAAAAACAGAAGTTTGATTTGTAGAAAGAGTTCAAAGCTGAATAAAAAGCAAGATGATGGATTAATCTTTTCTATATATGAATGTCATTTAATTCAAGATATTACAAGAAGCATTGTGGATGAATAATGGGCAAATTTGGTGGAGAGTCCCATCAATTATGGAAAGTCATCAAGCAATAAAGAAAAAAAATACCTGAAAATTGCATCTTAAATAAAGAACAGTACAGTACAATTTAATTTTTTTTAAAAAGGAGCTAGATGTAGAAGAAGGAGTGGCAGAGCCTGGAGGTAGAGTTAAAAGAGGAATAAGCAGAGTCACTACCTAGCCACAAATGAGTTAAGTCCAACCCTTCTTGAATTCTATTAACCTTATCTAGTGCCAGAACAATGCTACCCATTAGTTGATTAAATTTCTGTGCATAAGCATGAGCAATAAATCAGTCTAATTGGAACGTAATGTGCTGCACCTAACACTAATAGAAGAAATAGCTTTACACTGCCTACAGCAGAGGCCCCCAACCTTTTGGGCACCAGGGACCAGTTCTATGGAGAAAGATTTTTCCATGGATCAGAAGGGGCATGGTTTTGTGTGCTGCCTGCATCCTGCAGATGGGGCCTTGCTTGTTTGCGTGGCCCGGTTGCTGCATGTCGCGTCCCAGTGGGGGTTGGGGACCCCTGGCCTACAATATATATGAGGCTCCCATTGTCAGAAGGACAGAAGCAACAAGATAGACTGTACAGTGCCTCATTTGGTACCACAGTTGAACCAAGACTTAAGTCCCAGAGGCAGCATTGGAACCTCCGTGAATAAGCTCTTCAGAGCAACTTGAATTTATTTTCTCTCCATCAGAGCTAATATCTTCCTATTTTCCTTCTTCCATTTTGTGCCAGCAGGAACAGTGGATTCCTGCCACCCTAAAACAATTTGTTTGTCTATAAGCAGGTTCCTTCACCAGGGGCCTTTCTCAGCTGCCTTTTTATTGAGAAGTCATCTTGCTAAAGTATGCCTGAACTAGAGCAGCCGAGAGCTCTGTTGGCCTTTTCCAAGACAAATTGAAGATCAGCAGATGAGGCCTCCCTTCCCTCATGACAGATGTCAAAGCACAGGTCAGAGTGCTCCAGGGACTTTCCAAGGGAAGACCCACGTTCTAGTACTCAATTTCCCCTTCATAGAGATAAACCAGCAATTACACATCCTTTGATAGTTGATGGCCAAGTCATGAACTTGAAAGGAGACGATTAGTTTATATCCCTTCAGGGCCACCTCAATAAGGAGCCAAGAGAAACAGGGCTGAGAAAGACAGGGTGTTGTCTTCAGTTAATGTGACACTTTTGTCAGTTGCAGTCATTCGTGTTAGTGGAAGTAATAAAATGACGGGCAAGTTATTAGAAAGATAGGAGACGAAATTGAGCTGAAGCTCCTGGCCACTTTATCTCATCTTTGTTCTGTTGGGTAATGGGTTGCTATTTGTCACTAATGGGACTTGTGGGTTTGATCATATCTAGAACCTGCAGTATTTATTCCATGTGAAAAGGACAGTAGAATTTGCCACAATATATACGAAGAAAGAAAATGGGAGGAAAGGGTTGTTCAATTATTACATCATAGCTAAAAATGAAGAAGGTTCCTTCCCAATGAATGTGCATAGGGATAAAGACAGCATACCTTTCAAAGTTGCTTTGTTTGAGAACTGTTCTGATCAAGATATTTGTCCCAGAATGCATATCTGCAGTTTTGAAGGCTTCTGAAGCAGTAACTTGTGGGTATTTGAGTGTCTGAGAGACACTGAAGAGATTTTTAGTCACTTGATCAATGCATTCAAGAGAGGGAGTCACAATTTAGAGCCGAGGATGTAGCCTCCGCTCCTTCCGCATAAATATAATATGCATTTATAAAAAGTACTATATATAAAGAGAGACAAAATAATTCTTGCCAATATGCCTCATTCCAGACACTTATTTTCTCACCACAACAGCTTATATGTCTATCAAAAAGTGTGTTGGAGAAAGACAAAGGTAGAAATCTGTCCCTAGTTATGTAGCTGTAAATGAACTTGATGGCTTATTAGCTTTAGTTTGATTGTTCACTATGAAAAGAAAGACATTTGGAACAATATTGCATACTCCTTTGTTTGCCATTGTCATTGTTATGAGGCACAATAGCAGAAGGCCTGTGATGAGCGGGCAAAAAGGAAGAAGGAACCTGATCAACTTAGGCAGAATTTCTTAAAAATATGTATCAGTAATACTGCTATCCAAATGGTCCTTTTCCAGCCTCATCTGTTATGTGCTTATTAGAAGTAAGCCCTCTTAAGTTCAGTGAAATGTATTCTCAAATTGCACAGGATGATAGCCTCATTTTCAACCAGTTAAATTGTATTTTTCCCATTATATTTTCCTCTACTTAATATATTTTTAAATATGTGTGCAGGATGTTTAGTGCCACTTATGCAAGTAACATGGAATGTTGTCTCTAGGCAAACTCCAACAATTTCTAGGTTTACTCAGCCTTTTTAGAGAGACGGGGCTTTTTAAAAAAAGAATAAATGGTAATTTTTGTGCGTGCTCTAGATTTTTATATGAGTAAATATAAATATACATGGTTTCAGTAAATAGACTCCATGTGTAAACTAGCGCTGAGTACCAATCTTGGCTTACTACAATGGAGCTTGATAAATATAACTTCTGAATAGATTTAACTTCTGTTAAAAATAAACAAAGATAGAGGTTAAAAGTTCATGGTCAGTGAGATTATATCAATTATGTTGGAAGCTAAAAAGTTGTTATACCAATAACATGTAAAAAGGTTTGGTCCCCTTATCCCTTTGATTCCAACTAAATGACCTCTTTCATAAGGACACAATAGTAGTAGTAGTAGTAGTAGTAGTAGTAGTAGTAGTAGTAATAATAATAATAATAATAATAATAATAATAATAATAATAATACCATCAAACATCCACATCTGCCTATCCCAGGTCCTTGGTAAGGACTCGATAGGTAGACAAAATGCCAAATCCAGTCTGAACATCTGGCTGACTGTGTGATGATCCATAATAATAATAATAATAATAATAATAATAATAATAATAATAATAATAATAATAATAATAATAATAATAAAGTTGGAAGGGATCTTGGAGGTCATCTAGTCCAACCCCCTGCTCAGGCAGGAAACCCTATACCATTTCAGACAAATGGCTGTCCAGTCTCTTCTTAAAAACTTACAGTGTTGGAGCATTCACCACTTCTGGAGGCAGGTTGTTCCACTGGTTAATTGTTCTAACTGTCAGGAAGTTTCTCCTTAGTTCTAGGTTGCTTCTCTCCTTGATTAGTTTCCATCTATTGCTTCTTGTCCTGCCTTCAGGCGCCTTGGAGAATAGCTTGACTCCCTCTTCTTTGTGGCAGCCCCTGAGATATTGGAATACTACTAACATGTCCCCCCTTGTCCTTCTCTTCATTAAACTAGACATACCCAATTCCAGCAGCCTTTCCTTTAGCCTCCAGTCCCCTAATCATCTTTGTTGCTCTTCTCTGTACTCTTTCTAGAGTCTCAACATCTTTTTTACATTTTACAATCTAGTGCATCTTTCTTGGAGAGTAATTTCCTACCTCTTGGTAACTGATTTGGAATGCCTAATCACAGAACTGCAATGAAATGGAGCATTAGATTTTCTTTTTCCAAGTTAAATTCTGGTTAAAAATAAACAAAACAAATATTCACTGACTGAATTCATGCATTCTGCTGAACCATTAACTGAAAGGCAGACTCGGTAATGTCCATAGTTTGTTTTAGGCTGCAGTCAATAGATTAAGACTATGTTTTTTGTTAGTTTAATGATTTATTAAGTAGGTTAGTATAAGGCATAAAAGGGGCCACGTGATTTGTTTGTGATTTCCTGGTTTGGTTCGATGTTGAAGCTATGCCTCTGTTCAAATCACAAAATTGTAAAGCAAATATAGCTAAAAACACACACACAAACACAAAGGAAAAACTGGGAATGGATTGTTTAACAAACAATGGTTAAAATGAATCAACCCAGATGCTATGAAACTCAGCTATTAAAAGGCCACTAAACAAGCTTAACCCCATCCCTCATGTCCTAACAGCCCAGTAAATTATACACTTACTGATATTCATGATATCGTATCATGATCACATATTGGAGGGAGATGGGGAGGCAAACTACGATACATGCACTATGATGATATGATCATACAAATGTCACAACTTCTTTATTTCATAAGAACAGGGCTTGAAATATGACATTCTGATTCAAGTGCTGCTATTCTGGCTTTCTCTCAAAGAGAAAGAGAGAGGGAGTGGGAGAGGGAGGGACAGAATGTTTCACAGAATTTCTGCATTCCCATGACTAGAAAGACCTTTGGACACACACTTCCACAAACTAGCATATAATTTGAAGATCATAAAGGCATGATGAATAATTTTAAAGTTGATATAAGCAGTCTAGAATTCCCATATTGCCTTCTCTCCCCTACTTCAAAATCTCGGGAGACAAGAATCCTAACGTTTAAACCATGTGCCTGTTCTTTTCCGATTCACAATTTTCTATCATCCTGTTTCATTTTCTGTAAAAAAAACAGATGTCTGTTCAACCTATTTGCTGAATAAGGCCTCATTGATGATGTTTAAGTTTCCCCGTCTGCTTTACTAAAGCCATTTGACCTTTAGGCAGAAACAAACGTAAAATGAGAATGCAGAACAGTGATTTATTCGGGAAAGAATTATTTATATAACTCAAGCATGTTTTTCATTAAAAATGATATTTATTTATACCATACATACTTCAAAAACAGTGTTTTTTTTTCTTTTTGTTCCTTAGATATCATTTAGCCATTCGTTTAGATCTGTTTTGCCTTGTCAATATTTCTTCTTGCTTTGTTCTTACTATCTTGATAGTGTTTGAAAGCACACCTGCAGGACAGGTAGCGCTACTGAATGTCATTAAGTTTGAGAAGAATACACCTTTGCTTTCTCTGTTCCCTTTCGCAAACATACGATACATTATGCAGCATAAAACAAAACAAAACGTTTCTCCGTTCAATTTTATTTTTTAAAAAGTAAGACTTTGGGGGGGGAAGACAAAACACAAATGAAAAAAAAAATCAAGTCAGCAAAAATTGTGGAGGTTTTGATGTAAACATATTTTTGATATAAACATACTTTGACAAACTGGTCAGTATTTTTCCAGAGCCTCTATGAATTCTGGAGATCACGTCAAGACCTATGCTCACTAACTGAAATTTTAAAAAATGTGATTTGAAATAAGGCATTTTAATTAAGGAAGCTTTCGTCCCCCATGTATTTTTGTTTTTTTTAAAAAAGAAAACACGCATGGAAAATACTGCAACTATTGTTTTTGCTTTGTTGTTAGGGGAAAATACTTAGTATACAAAGGCACCAAGCTACTTATGATCAAGTTAGGATTTACATTAGCTGTGACTAATTTCTTCCCATGGCTTTAATGGGGGTTTGGTCACCACAAACTACTGTATAGTTGGATTGGGGCCAACGAAGAGGAGGAATCATTTCCTCTAATAAAATTAACAGACTGAGTTATTATACAATGAACAGTGGTTGGAAAGTATCTAACTGGTTCAACTTGAAGGCTGAAAACAAATAACCATCTCTGGTTTTGCAGTTACGGGAGAAACTTCTAAGAAAGAAAAACATTTTCTGTGCATTAGTAATATACTGCATGGGGGAAATACTCCTTAGGTATATCCTTCCAAGAAAGGATCTGTTATATGACACACACCATCATGATCTTTGCTGCCAAGCTTGAGCAAATATCATCCACTCAGGAGATTGGGGTTATAGAGGCTGCTAGTGTGGCTTGCCACGCTCAAGACAACATGTGTAAACACCAGAAATGGGAACAACCGAAATGCGGTGGGGTACAGATCCTCCCTGGTTTATTCTTTGATGTTCATTCCTAAGTCTACTGCGATTCTCTCTGACAAATCACTTTTGGAAAGTACAAACAACCAAAACATTGAAATTTGCTCTGGATTCCCCCCCCCCCACACACACACAGCTGAACTGTGGTCATTCCAACCAAAATGAACAACGCATATTTTCCAAGCTTTAAGTGCTTGCGCCATTAATGGCTTTTGATTGCTTCTATAAAAACATGCCTTAATCAGTCTATTGCACCTTCCAGTGCGGACCAGTCAACTTTGCAGAGGCCAGGGTTCTCTTTTGAAGACAACCACAGCTCACGTCTTCAGTCAGGAACACAACGTCGTTTCAGGAATTCTGAAGCCGCTCTTAAGTCACGGAGGCACAAAGGGAATGCGACAGAGATGCATGCCTTTCCAGAAGCTCACCTACCCCTCCCGAGCCTTGCTCTATTGATCTCTTCAGGGACAGGAGGGGAGGGAAAAAAAAGATTTATAATGCCATTGTCTTCAGAGCTTCAACACATCCTGAAAGTGTGCAGGACTGGTGTGGGTAAACACTCAACAGCATTACATCATACAACTGCATTTCCTGAACGTTGGCAGGGCAATTAGTTTTGGGTGGGGGAAGAGATCAAGAGTGGCTTTATGCGAACCACAATGCAATTTTTTGCAGGCCTCCAAGAGAGGAGGCCCTCGCCCCACCCCCACCCCCGAGTGTAATGGGGCTTACTTCCAGGTACACAGTTGCTGGCTTGCAATTCTTTCCTAAAAGTTCGTCCTCCCTTAGTTGAAGAAATGACTCCGTTGTCTCTTAACAAGTTAAGTTCTGCTTTCTTTTTTCTCCTCTTTTTTATTTTTATTTTTAAAAAATAAAACTGTGGCCTTGCTTTGCGAATGTGCATAATTTTTAGGACCTGAGAAATACATTTAGGTATAGTATTCCGTTGCTCCCCAGTTCCTAGGATTGGTTTTTCCTCACTGCCACAACCTTAGCCTGTGGTTAATACCAGCCGATTAATATTTTGGTTACTGAAAACTTGTGCAAAGTTGGCAGTTTTGTGTGTTAATGTGTAAACACCATTTTGTTCAGCATTTGCCTGCCATACTGACCAGACACCACGTGGAACAAAGGGTAGGGTTTTTTCTTCTTCTTCTTCTTCTTAATAAGACACTGATAGTATGGCAATACTTTTAAGGGAAAAAAGGGTATGGATATTATTACACATCCCCACATCGTGTAAGAAAAAAGTGCATGACTGGATTTATGTAATCGTAACAAGACCAAAATAAAAACAAAACAAGGAAAACCTGTATCCAATCAGGTGCTCTAAAGCATGCCAGCACCTCCCCTTATGCGTTTCTAAGCAGGTAGTTAAAAATGGAACTCGTGTTTTCTTCTTCTTAAAAAAAATGTGCACTGAAGCTAATATAAATGAATTGAGCTAGCCAGCAAACTATTCCCACCCGCTTCCCCACCCCCCACATATCTCACAGCTGGATGTAAATGTAAATGTAAAAAAAACCCCAAACAAACAAACAAACAAACAAAAGGTTAAACCACCATCAATACAATTGTTTTACATCATGGGCCTTTCAAGGCTCAGTATATACAAGTGTTAACAGCCATGCGTAGTTGACGAACCTCTCAAAGATTTAAAATACACAGAAAAACAATTGAAGTTGTCCTTTTCTCTCTCTCTCTCTCTCTCTCTCTCTCGTTTTTTAATATCTTTGCAGTGCTTCGTTTTTAGGGGTTTTTGTCTTTTTCTTTTCCTTTCTTCTTCTAAGATTGCAGGCAACAGTCATTGATGGAAGAAACAAGTCTCTTTGGAGATGACCACAAATTTTATAACAAAAGGGAGTTTTAAAAGGTAAGTTTGTTTGCTTTTTTTTTTTTTAAGCAGTGGAAATGTTATCCCAGGTTAAAGATGCTATCCCAACCCACATAATTTTTTTTAAAAAAACAAAACAAAAACATAACAAAACGAACAAAAATCAGGGGGAAAAAAGAGGGGGAAAGGAAAGCACCCGGTCTTTTTTCTGTTTTGTTTAAAAAAGAAAAAAAGATATATATTTATATATTTATATTTTTATATATTTATAGAAGAGTCTGTAAATGGCAATTTGAAGAAGTATAAGCTCTTACTTTGGAGCTGGCACTGACCGTGTCCATCTCGGAACTAATCTAGTGAGGTGAAGGGAATGTTTTTATGTAGATTCGGGTTCTGACTGTGCCGATTTCGGCTGCGGACCGAGGAAAACATCATGTTGCACCCAGGGATTTTACACCTGTGCATTTCGCGCAAGTGTACTGTCTTGTAATGCACCCTGAGAGTCCCTTTGTTGCTGTACATTTTGTGACAAATGTTGCACATGATCCCCCCGTTATTCATGGAAATGCTGTTAAACATGAGGGATCCCGGAACTTCAGCGCTCAAGCTGACCCCTAAGGCTGCAGCCTCAGTTTTGTGTGATGATTCCTCGCTGTCACTGACCCCATCTACATCATCCAAAAGGATGCCTTCGTCGCTTCCTGCATCCGATTCTCTGGAAGAATGGATGCTGCTGCTCGACTGGATGCTGGAGGTGGTACTCAGATCTAAGACCATGTATTCTTCTGACATGCCCCGTCCGTATCCATTCAAATGAGAGTCCTCGGTTCCTGCTGGGGAGGAGGTGTCTTCCCGTAGATCAAAACCCAAATGGGGTGGAGCACCATAGATCTTCATCAAGAATTCATCACGGAGGTCCTTGCTAAGGGAGGGCTGAGAAGAATCCAGTCCCATGTCATCCAGTTCTTTGGTCAACAGTTTACGGTGCAAATTTATATTAGCACTGTGTCTGGGAAAGAGAGAGGAAAGACACAGAGAAGGAAAGAAATATGCAATATTGATTATAATGCAAACTTTAGCAATGGAATAAAAAGCATAACCATGTTCATGCAATAATACAACTGTTGCTCTTTTCTTAGAAACGCAAGCGTGACGGTTCGGACACCATTTCTATAAATGCAAGGCAAGATGCTGCAAGTCCAGATTAATTCAATTTCTTTTCCCTTTTTTTGGTATGGTTATCGTACTATGCATCAGGCTAATTGGCAGTATGACTACTACTTTTGGCAGTATGATTACTACTTTTCTTTTCAAAAACATGGTATCATATGAACTAATGGGGAGGGTATTCAATGGAATTTCTTTATCAAATCACAGCAGTTGGCTCCACTGGTTCCTATTGATACATGTAACCATAGGAACCAACTGGGAACAAAGGGCAATTAGAAAATAATCTTAAACTGATTTATCCTCTTACCAAAAAGAGGTTTGTGTGTGTGTGGGGGGGGGAACCTAGTATTTATGAGCAGGACTAGTTAAAACTGAATGAAACAATTAAAAAAAATTGGTAGGGAAAGAAAAGAGGCCATTTTACAAGGTAGCAATTCGTGTGTGGCTTTCTCAGTTACTAAGAACTTATTCATGCTGAGTCATAAGGGGAGATTTGTTTCGATGTTGGAGATATAGCTCTTTACAAATGATCAAAGTCCTAGTGCAGAAATGTGGAACTATTATAATTTTGATGCATTTCTGTTTTCCTTCTCACTCACTAGTTTTCGGCTCTTAGTATATTTTGTTAAAAGGACATATTGAAATGTGCCAAAATATCCTATTGAAACCTGAAACTTTGATTTGTGCAAGTTCTCTTCTTAACTTTATGCATTTCATAGATTATCTGTCATTGTCTACGGTGCAAATTCTACCAGTCAGCCTGCCCATGACATTGCATGCCAAGTCACACCATACAATTTGTACAATGCTGGTAAACCCATGCCTTTTTTTTTTTTCTAAACCCAACTCTAATTCAGCACAAAACATTTGGAAAGGAAGCAAGGCACTTAATATCTTACAAACCAGGGCTTCCAGAGTATGAGGTCACCTATACTGAACCAACATGCACAGTCCCATAAGCAGTAATTGTATATTACAAAATAAATTCCTAAACTTTGATGGGACAGCAGGATAAATCTCAAGCTTTGCCCTTCCATACAGAACTTTAGCAGAGGGCATATATAAATCAGCTGCACATTTACAAAGATCAGGTGTACAACTGAGTCATAGAAAAGATTTTAATGCACTTTTTTTTTAAAAAAAAAAATGCAGTTTCCAATCCAGCTACAGCTACTATGCACAAGAATGCTTTCCAGTCTGACAGGGGTTGGCAATATGCATTTCCAATCACATTACAAGGTAGATGGAAATACATGCTTTTATCCTTCCCTTCTACAGTAGTTCAAAATCAGATCACACTGAATTTGATGTTTGCCTGATGTTCAGGTGTGCATTGGAAAACTGAGGGAGGTTTGAATCTAAATTGGGCTGGGTGGCTACCCAGCTGGGTGGCTACTGCTTCTGCACATGGTGTGTCCCTTGCAGAATTGGGATGACTAAGTATCATCAACCAAAGATCAGGGAATTAGATTCCTCACGAATGAAGGCGAATATACGTGTCCCAGGATAATGTTGTAGGATCCAATCTGGGTCGGTCACCGGGACCAGAGATTTTAGTCTTCCGAACTTTTGGATTCGTGCTTCCGGAGTCTAGTCCAAAAGCTTGGAAAAATAAACATCTAGTTCCAGGGACCGACCCAGATTGGATCCTGCAATTAGATTCCTTTATGTAATTTGCACATTGGCTTTCCAATAATATATCCACTAGTTGTGTATCTCTCAACTAGTCATCTCAAAATGTACCCACTTGTGTCAGAAAATGAAATATGAAGTTATTTTTTCATAGACAAATAAATAGACGGTGCATTATATTTTTTAAAAAAAGTATTTTATTTTCACATTTTTGAACCGCCCATCTAACTGTAGAGGGAGTCTGTATATTGTCAGGATTGATTTAATTCGTTAAATATAGCAGAGTAGGCTAACAATCTACTCTTCTTAGGAAGAAGACAGTTAAAAATGGATTGAAAATGAAGGATGGGTAATTTTGGATCCCAAGTAGAGAAAAAGCTACTGAGAGATACATCCATGGGTGGTAGAGAGTGGACGGGGGAAGGCAACTTTATCCACAAGAGTGAAAGTATCATTTCACATCAAGTATTGTAGTATTGATCTAATTAAAGAAGGGAGTTACACTATCCCCAACACTGCACTTATGAAGGCTGAGCTTACCTTGTGATAAGTTCAGCTTTCTAATCTTTTGCTAAATCGAGATCACAAAAGGAGGAGGAAGGCAGAGACAGAGAGACAGGGAGGGAGGGAGGGAGGGAGGGAGAGGAAAAAAAAATAGGAGATAGAAAGAAAGAGACAGAGAGAAAAAGAAAGAGAACAAATTCACATTCCAATCCAGTCACATCTGGCTTTAAAAAAAAAAGAAAACAGAATCTTTAAACAATAAAATACAGGCTAAAAATGCTTTGGCCATGAGATCATTTTCTGTCACCCATCATCTTACTTACACTGTTGTCCTGATGGTTGCTGGATCAACCACACAATCTACAGCTATAAATCAAATCAGAGAAAAAGCAAATATACAGTTGCCCACATTTTTCTTCTGAACAGATTCATGCAGGGTTCACGTACATAAATGATCAAGAGAGGGACAGCCTCACAGCCTTTTCAGGAAAGGAAATTTCTTGCCCATTTGTCACATGATAAGGACCTCAAAGGAAACATCTTTAAGTAAACACAGGAAGCATTTTGCTGTGAATGTCTGAATATGGGCTGCATTGCCAATTATAGCATGTGTTCAACAGCACAACACAGGGTTATATCTATGAAATGTGCTTTTGCTCCTCTGATAGCATCATGCAAAAGAGGCAGAGTGGTTCCTCCATGTACAAGCCACATGACATAGCTTCTTGCCGTGGCAGCATGCTTTTTCAGAATAAAATCAATTTGTTGCACATTGACAACTATTATATACAAATAGCTTGTCCATTGTTATGCTTGTAACCTGTATTGTCTCTAGAGAAGCTCAGGACACTATTTTAGCTTCACGAGTACATTGAATAAGTTACAAGCAAACAAACAAAACAACACACACACACACGTGCAACTTAAAAAGTCATATAAAAGTTATGTACAGGTCCTCTGAATTGTACTTTAGCAATCCCATTTATGCCAGGTTTACACTGAGATTGGGGGCTTTGCCAAAGGTCTCTAGAGCTAAGGGATGAACTGAAGTTAGATTTCCTACAATCACATTTGTAATTCACTGCAGTACATGAGCTCTGCTGTGGATTACATGAAATGATAAACATTAATGCAAACTGAGCCTAGATTATGTTTTTTTTCCCCCTGCTAAAATACAGCACAAGGTGCCTTCTCTATAAATGCAGCAAGTTTGTTTATTATTTAGTTTCCTTCATTGGCTGCAGGCAAAGACAAACACTTGGATCTATATGGGAATAACAGCAAGAATGACTGAATACTAGGCACTGGGGACACAAACACATACGCAGAATCACAAAAATCTCCCTGCAAGTAGAAGTGGGTGCTTATTTTCCTTGATGATGGTGAGTTCAAAGTTGCAGCTGGCTTCAGCTATCAATAGAAAGTGATGCCATGGTCATTCACTTATCATTTACAGCGCTGGCTATCAGTAATATGATTAAACTATGAACCAGTCCTTAATATCTGTCAGGCAAACAATGTGCAGAAATGTGTGGGCACTCTTTCTGGCAAGGTCCTTTTTCCGCTGTCAGGAGTAGCATTGGCTTCTCCTAATATAATTATACTGACTTTTATTCAATTAAATGTCATGCCTAGCTTTAAAAAAAAACTTGCTCTATCAACTGATTCAGGTGTAATGCAATAATCAGATGAACTCATTGCAGGGGCATTAGCTCTGCTGTTCGTAACTTTGGGATATGAGTTCATTCATAGCAGTCAATTTCCATTATGCAACCACAGTTCACAAGGATTGATTCTGTTCCATTAATTTCTTCGTGTATATTTCTCATATTGAAGAATCGTCCTTAGGTTTATATGTACATCTGAACTGATATATTGGGAGGAAAAAGCCTTGGATTTATTTGGATAGTGTTGTTGTTTTTTAACACTGTTCAATTTAACTTCAAGCTGTGGAGTTCAAACTGGCTGTGAAAGTGGCAGGACGCTGAATAGTAAGCTGTATCCAGATTCAAAGTAGGCTTACTAAATGCATAGGCCTTAATCTTATGAGGACCATCTTGAGTGCCGCTGATTTTAAGCATGACTGTATTTGGATTCCTATATAAGGCATCCTTAAAATATATGATATTAGCTGTATCTCAGGTAGATATTCTATGAGTTGAAATGGAATCCATATGTTGGCAACTCATTTACTTCTAAGCAACAATCAGGATTAAGTCCTGAAGCTCTTGAGCCCAGAATGTTCCTGTAAGCTCCCCTTATTTTCTTTTGCTTTTTCCACTGTCCCAAAGGTGTTTTTTTTCCAAAAGGCAACTGTATGTTGGCCAATCTTGTTTTTTTGTCTTTGAAAATGTTTTGCTTCTCAGCCAAGAAGCTTCTTCAGTTCTAACTGAAATTCTAACTGAGTTAAAACTGAAGAAGCTTCTTGGATGAAAAGTGAAATATTTCATCCAAGCCAAGAAAGTCCAGTCATCCTTTGGAAAAAACAGTCATCCTTTGGGACAACCATGACCTGGATGACTGAGAATCTCCATAGACTTTCTCTACTGTGTTGATCCACTGGAGGTCTGGTGAACTGGAGTATGTTAGGAACTTCTCCCATCTCCCAAATCTAAAAACAGGGATTGCATTTTAATGTCACTGAATGAACCCCCTTATACTTGGCATATGACAGTTCTATGTAGAAGCCCAGCACAATTAATCAATCAATTAATCACTGTCTTCCCCAATTACTGACTTACTTAATAGAGAAATGTTTTATCTACTATTTAATCCTAAGAGTAGTCACTCCTTGTTTTTAAGCTTTTCTAAGGCATGTGGTTGTTCTTAGAATTTTTAGATTACTTAATTCCTCACTTGAAGTATTTCACTAAAGAGAAGTTTGCAAAGATGTCTTTAGGTAAAAACTAACAAGTGAAAAATGTCATTAGTCTTACAAAAAAAATTGTGGCTTCCTTTAGACTCAGAATCCCTAAATTTGTTTTAAATTTCACTGCAGTTTAATATCTGGTGGCAATTCTAAATCTTTCTCCTCTGGCACAGTTTTTGACCATGAATTTGCCCCAGTTTTTAGGATCCATGACCAGCCCTTGTTTTCCACAATATAAGAAGAACGGCCAGCCTGGCAATGCAGCCATTAAAGAGAGGAATGGCTAGAGCAGGGGTAGGCAACCTTGGCTCTTTTATGACTCGTGGACTTCAACTCCCAGAATTCCTGAGCCAGCATGCAGGCTCAGGAATTCTGGGAGTTGAAGTCCACGAGTCATAAAAGAGCCAAGGTTGCCTACCACTGGGCTAGAGCATCCACAAATTTTCAAAAATTGTTACCGACTCTTGAATTGTTCCCCTTTCTTGAATTTAGAAAGGAAAAATTATTAAATACATGAAAGAGAGAGTCGGTTTCTTGAAATCTTGTTTTTACCCAAGTCACATTCATTATTTTTTAAAGTGCAGCACACAGTCATAGACAAAGTGTGGCCCATAGCTAAGAAAAACAATTGTGCGGTATAACAAGACATTTACTTAAGTGTGCCTCCTACATTAATATTACTAATACCAAAGTACAGGCTCCCTATCATCTCTTAAGTTCTGCTACTATAGTAAATGGAGAAAAACACGAAATGTTTATTAAAGATGACCTAAATTAGGCAGGAATACTAGATATGGGCTGAGTTGGATATTCTGAACCACTTTATTTTCTTCTAACGAAGTGGTTGACCAGATTTCTATAGCTCAGGTATGGCTGCCCTGCCTAAATGCCTAAAATATGTTGGATTGTCATCTAATGGAACTTAAGGAAATATATCCCTTCAACTATTGTAGAATTATACTTTTCAGAACTCTTCACCCTTACGTATGCTGGCTAGGGTGCTAGTAGATATGACTCAGAAACATGAAGGTTTCTCCTCCATGATATAATGTTTTCTAACAAAAATATTTTGTATACCTGGAACTAAAAAGATGTTGTTTGCTACATTCTCTAGTCTTATTTTCTATATCAGTCTGTAATATTAAAGCCATAGTTGATTGATGATTAAGAGTTAAAAGCAACTAGCTTACATTTTTTGAAATTAGAGAGACTGAAAAAGACATACTTCACACGTATGTTCAAATTCCCACACTGCTTTTCATAGCATGGGTAAAATCTGGGCAGGATCTCACCAGAATGGGCTTACTGCTGGCCCTCAGGCCCTCTCATCTGGATCCATCTTTTCTTTGATGTTGCTGCTGGTTCATATGCATAAATCAGTGACAAGACAGAGCAAGGAGAAAGATTTCTCCTTCTAAGTAGTGGTTCTCCTTCTAGGTTCATTTGCCTAAAGGAAGCAGATGAATGGAATGTAGAAACAATGACAGAAAGCATGAAAGGGGTCATACATCTTACTCTGGAGCTTTTTAAATTTGGAACTGATTCCACAGAAAGCTTGATAAATTTAAAGGAGAGTTCTTTGCAATTGTAAATCAACAGGTCCTTATAATTAAATTTCTTGGAGATCTTCCTACAATACATCACTTCATTAAAGTGCAAGGCAAAAGTATTAGTGTGGTGGCAAATATTATGGTAGTGTTGATAAAACACTTTAGAACAAAAACTTCATTACATATAATTACATTAAAAAATGTCTTTGGATAAGGCACTACCAGCAGTTTATCATTTTAAAATACAGTAGGATGTTGTACTAGAACCAGGAGAGCTGAGGGTCAAATTTAACCATGGCCCATCTGGTTGTTATGGGTGTTATGTTTACCTTAATACCCATAACACTGGTGATTGTGGGCCATATGTACCCCCTCAGGCCTGTTGTTTTAAGGTGAAGCCTGAAAGAAAGAGAGCATTATAAGCTACCTTGAGTTCCTGAAGGAGAGGCAGAATCTAAATCTAAGACATAAATAAATCATACAAATACTTAAAAATATTAACCTAAACATATATTATGAAGTTTAGGTACTTTCTACCTTTTAAAGAACGTTTATTTCTGGCCTTTGCATTTTTCATATACTTCCTCTATAATGGTTATTGATTCTGATACATAATTACATACAGTATCTATTGAATGAATTTGACTAAAAATGATTTAGCTTATATTTCTATTTTGTGTGGATTGATTTCTCCCCCCCCCCCTAAAATTTAGCCATATCTTTTGAGTGCAATAAAGAAGCAGCTTAAAAAAATAAGATAAATTGCACCTCTATGGTTATGGGCTAAATTCAGGGTGTCTTAAACTTTCAGACTTCAATCCTTGGAGATGGGAAGCCACATCTGACTCGTTACTTCATATATCACACAATTTGTATGTCTTGTGTTGTAGCCCCACTGAATTAATAGCGAATGGCTATTAATGTGCCAGGGAATGTGCACATGCAACAAAGCTGTGTCACTATATAACAAGAAAGGCATAACCTATAGATGTATTAGTTTTATGCACTACTCAATTTGATTAAGGGCAGTTTAGAAATATAATAGATACAAAATTGAATCAATAAATATTTTAAAGTATTTTTTTGTTGTGGAAAAATAGAGAAAAGCAACTTTTTTGTAACTGGGGGAACTGTACTTTCAGTTTTCTTTATTTGTCTTTATAGCCCACAGCTGTCACAATTTTTGTATTTTAGTTTTAAAACGTACCATTCTTCAAAAGAAGACATCCCCGCTTGTCTTTGTTTTGTTCCAGTTTTTTCCCTGGGATCAAGTCTTTCAACACTCCCTCAGTTCAATTTTGGAATTGTTGTTTTTTTTATAAAAAAAAACCCAAAACCAAAACCAAAAACCAAAATAGCTGTAATATGCTTATAGGAGAGTTAACCACACTACTTTTTTATTGTTTGTTTGTTTGTTTGTTTGTTTGTTTATTATTTATTTATTTATTGTTTTACAGGAAACTAGGTGGCCTTAGGGGGGGATGAGATTTCACTGCTCCTATTAGATGATTTGCTGTTAAATTTTGGCATAACTATCTTGGAGCTCCAGGGGCTACACAGAGCATGCAGATCAGAGGTGTCCTACCCTACCTCTACAAAATCAAGAAATCCTGCAGAGTATCTTTGTCAAAAAAGCCTTAAGCCAGCACATCACAGATCCTTGGTGAATAACTCTCAGTCTGACAAAACATAACATACATAACAAAGCTAACAGGTCCAAAGGCTCCTCAAAGAAGGCAATAATAATTAAAGCAGTTAATACAATAGATAGTATTTGTCAAGGTACTGTACTGAGCATAGCCTATTCATTTTTCTATCTTTCTAAAAGCATATTGCAGCAAATGCCCAAAATATCCAATTCTTACATAAGGATTCTGACATTCTCAGATTAATTCCTCATTCCCCAATGTATACCTTGAGACATTAATTCAAAATCCTGAATCTGTCAGTTTTGGCTTTGCTTCACTTCTAATTTTCCCAACCTTAAGCCCACCCATTGTTATTTTTTTAAAGGCAGTATTAATTTTACTATGCATTGTGCAGAATGTGCACATTTTGCCCAATCATTTTCTCAAATGCAAGTGATCTAAATCTTTCTATTTAGTTATTACTTTGCAGATATATAACCTAATTTCTGAAAACACCACAGTCCTGGTACATGAAAAAGGTGCTGCACAGTTAATAAAAATACAACTCTATGCAACTCCGTCTTCAAATCAGAAGCAGAAGTGTAAGCGGTTTCAATCATTCACTTTTTGCTTTTTTTCTTAGCTATCCCAGTGCCTTTAAATCTAGGAACAACTGTTGCTCTGGAGAAGAAAGGGAGGCACTCAATGGAAGGGCTTGAATTTTTGGTCTACCTGGGGAGATCTAGGAGGCAGGGCAGGGGGAGGGATGTATTACTAGATGGTTTTGCAAGTATTAATGGAAATCAATCTGGGGGATACTTTTCTTAAGCTTGATGTTCTCTGAAGGTGGCATCTGTAGCCAAACACAGATCATATTCATTTCACTCTGGAAAACTGCACAGTTAGATCCACTGACATGAAGAGAGAATTCTCAAATCAGTCACTCTTCTTGTTACTGGAAGCTTTCTTGATTCAGGCAAGACATACAAAGGTTTCAAAAGAAGAAAAAAAAAACAGCAGGGCAAATCATACTGTACCAAACACAACACAAGACAAAAAAAGTAAATCAGTTGGGCATCTGACACTTTTCTGATTCTTGTGGGGAGGAATTTAAATGTTCTGCTTCTTCACCCAATGCTGTAGATATGTGTCCTCCAAAGTTAAAATGAAATTTGCTTGCCTTGAAGTATACAACACATATCATCAAATACTCCTTTCCCTGCCTTTTTTGGCCAAAGAGAGGCGGGTGGCTAAAAGACATTTACGCTAAATCCATATAAATTGGAGTAGTTTGGTCTTTGCTTTGTTTATCCTTGCATGTTTACTTTGGCCTAATATTCAAAAACCGCTTAGCTAGAGGGAATATTCATGATGCAATTCACTATTCATTCTTTAAAGACAGGTAATTGATGAATTCCTGCAGAAGATCCACAACATAAATTACAAGTTCTAACTATATTTTAAAGTAACTCTGTGAAATGTTAATAAAACAAGTTTTTTTTTACTTGAAAAAGTGGCAAACCTTCATGCTTTATGTTTAACTGATTGCTTTTTATTTTTTTGGCCCCAGTAGTATATTATAAGTATCTATTATAAGACCAAGTAGCCTGTGGGCTGAGTGTGTGTGTGTGTGTGTGTCTGTGGTACACAGGAAAGAATTGAAGTATACCATGTTGCTCAACACACAGGCTACTTGGTCTTATAAAATATAAATAGAGACCCTTGTTTTCCGTGTATTATTCAAAATCATAATGAGCAGATAAGAACAGTTGAGCTAATTATGAATAGAGACTGAAACTCAGAAATAACAAAACTATTTTTTAACTTGGTTTTCATGAATTCTCTGTTTGGTCCTGTTTTTTCAACCCTGGGGGGGGGGGGGAAATGCTATCCAAGTGAATCTCACACACACACAAAAAGTACATCCTCTTCTTTCCTGCAGGGTTCAACATCAGATGTTTCCATAACTGATGATGCTTAATAGGAAGGATTTTCATTACTCCTATTTTGAGCAGCATTTGCTGGCAGAATACTGTGCCCCTTAATGAAATTACAGTTCAACCCCAGCACCACGAGCAACATTGGTCACTAAAGCTTTTAAAAAATGGCATAGAATCTGAGAAAATATTAACCTTTTATAGGAAGAAAATCCAAAAGGTAAAAAACAGTTCAGCACCTATTAAAAAAAAAAGAAGAAGTAAAGAAGCGCTTATTAAATGCAGGAAATGAAGAACAAGCAAAATTCTTGCAAATTCAAGATGTGGAACTTAGTCATTACCATCCCTTTCAATATGAAACCAATCATTCACACCGGTCACGAAGGCAGCTCCCTCTCGGCTCAAATTATTCACTTGGAGATAAGCTCTCACCAAACTCTTTAGGGGTTTAGCTAATTTACTGCACAGATATGGCACGTCTGTTGTAATAACAGGTAGGATGTGTTGGGGTGGGCCATTTATCAGAATTAGGCATCTTTCTCACTCGGCAGTGAAGGATGCCGCTGCCTTCGCTGCTTCTCACTCTCAGGATTCCCCCATCCCCTTATGGCCCATAATGTGGCAGGCAAACAAAATTGACAGTCTCTTCTTGTCAACAAGGAGAAATTCTCCCGAGGAGCCACTTAGCTGTTGTAGAGGAAGCGATGTATTAGCGTTCCTGTCCCAGGAATGTTAATCATCTTCTGAGCTGCCTCTGACTTTGACACGAGCAAAATCACCAAATTTGTTTACTAAATGAATCGTAATATGCTAATAAGAGAGCGTGACATATATGGTCAAGCCAAACAGATGGTCTGTTTACTCCACTTTGCAACTTTATAAATGTTGTAAGTCGGGAAACGTTAGGGAGAATTATTGGGTGACTGCAGAGGCGGCTGAGCTGTTTGCATACAAAATGCCAGGCTGGAGCAAAAGAGAAGCCATTTTTATCCCTCAGAACGCTCCCAAGCATTAATACCAATATGACATCTGTGCCGACTGCACATACTCCTCTGAGCAAGTGGGTTTTTTTCTGAGTTTACCAGGGTATTTCCTTTTGGCTGGGCCTTTTTTGTCTGCACAGCTTCTTGCAAAATCAAGATGCAAGAGTTCTCCACTCTAGCAAGGCTTGGTAATTCAGTACATACCTGTTGAGGTGTTAAATGAAATGACTCTGATGGTGTGAACAGAATTACATTTTTCAACAGCTGCATGTGCTCAAAAGCAATGAGGTCAAGACACAATCTTAATATATTGCTATTATTATTAGTTAAGATCAAAAGACATTACAAACAGAAAGCATTACCACTGGACCGGTTGCCAGAGTTACTCCCAAATGGGGAACTGTCCCACTTCAAGCTCACACTTTACAAGCTGGCTTGATGCAAACCATCTCATCATACAGAAAGAAAGTGGTGTGTGTGTGTGTGTGTGAGGGGGGTGTAGACAGAAAGTTTCTAACATCCCAAATTAGTCAGTATCACGAAAAGGGAAAGTGACCAAGCTTTGCTAAAAAGCTTTTTGTCTGAGGAAGCTAAGGAATTGTGTGGAATTCTCTGTTTGGATCATAAACAATTCTCGGTTTAGACCATAGCTTTATACACAGTTGGCAGCAGACTAGCTTAATTATAATTAGCAGTCCTAGTTAATTGTTTGAGATTATCAATTCTTCCCCCGTCTCCAGAATGTTTGCAAGCTTTCTGCACACAAGTGATTCATACATACCTGAAGAGAGTGGCTTCAGTGGCTTTTATGGATCTTCTGCATGCCATCCATGAAAGGCCAAATTCTTTTTTAATGAATACCATTTCCTGAGATTTATTGCATGTAAGGTCATTTGAACTCAGTGATTTTTAGAGTAAAATACTTGATCCAAAATTCACGCCAATTTATTCTCCTAAGAATATTCTCACAATATTTAGGAATTTCTGAACTCAAGCTCCATTAGATGGAAGAATAGGTAGGTCACAAATTTTAGAAAGAAATAGGAAATAAATTTCATGACATCTCCATCTATAGTATTTGACTTCCCATTTGCACTAAAGCCATAAGATACTATAGCTGTTATTGTGCTACCTACACACATTTGTATTATAGCTACATCTCTTATGCAAAAAATCTGTTATTTTCTGGTTTGAAATACTAGTTTGTGCTACTCAAAAGGCAACTATGCTGCCTACATACATCATTATACCACAGTTACCAACCTGGTTTAAGGAATTGCTCAGCATGTTGATAAAGAAATGACATATATTTCATGTTAACCAGCTGGAGTAATTTCACAAATTGTGCAGAAGTGTTTATGTACAGCTTTTCCAAAGAGATTATAACAATGTCTTCCATTTCTGGAATGCACTGTGAGTTGAAAAGTTTATTCACACGTGTATGCACCTTGATTTGATTCAGCTGCTTAGTGTCTCACAGCCAGAAACTAAAAATGGCTGATGAAAAGCATTGAGATTATTTGAAAAACAGAACTGCATTTATTTTGAAGGCTCAGTTCATGAATCAGTTAAAGAGTGATGAACTTTGAGAAAGTTTTGATCTATCTTGAATTAAGATTAAGATATTGGGAATAATTTAACAATGTGGTTAGTTCCTAGTTAGAAAGGAATTTGAGTGAATTATGTAGACTAGATTTCAAATTACAGGAATGACATTAAAGTCAAAAGTTCTTGAATTGATGTTTTAACAATGAACTGTGGTGTGGCCATGATGAGACAAAATCTGGCAACTAATTTCAAAAGTTAAATATACTTTATTTAGATGCTAAACTATTTTTGCGAGTATTTAAATTTGAATATTGTGATAACACTGAATTTCTAAAGCACTGCTAGATTGATACTGGTTTGATTTCTGATCTACTACGTTCCCTTATATATATATATTTAAAAATATTTTAGTAATTGCCTATCTAAGCTTTAGCAGTTGATTATCAGCAGAGATTTATCTATAGCAGTTCTAGTCTCCAATGTTTAATAGAATTGCCATACATCTCTTGTTATTAGATATTACATTTGGAGAAATTTTGTTTTGTTTTGTTTAAAAAGAACCCCTATGCCTAAGAGGCCAAATAAAGAGGAAATAAAAATTGAGTTTTCGTTCTGAGGCTATTCTGAAGCACGAACTGTAAGCAGCTGTCCCAGACTGATGCTTATATCATATCTACTCATTCCTGACCGACAAAGAAAATTTCAATAAAGTAGTTTCACTGGTTTAACAGCAGTGAGCTTTTGGGATTGTCAAAGTGCAAAGGCTTTTCCAAGGAGAAAAGGAATCAGCAGCTGAAATATAATTAACCTTCCATTCTCAATGCAAAACTGCCACACACACAGGGGCTCTGCAGTCTGTTAGTGAAGTTATAATGGCCAACAGGCAGAAGGAAAATTGGTCAAAAGTTGGCAGCTGCTGTCATATTTTTTAGAATTATGATTAATGACACTAATAATGCAGATGATTACTGATATGTGTATCTCCTGCAGTTTATCATATTGCACTGGCTGCCTACGTCCACAATAAACACGCTGCTATCATTTACCTCTTTATTGAAGGCAATCCTTTCTCTTGTGAAGAAGCACACTCTAATTACTTTGTAATGTTTTATGTCTCAAGCTTTTTACAGCTCTGGACCCCAATAACTGCTTCATATCTACTATTGATTAATTACAGAATGTTTAATCAAAATTTAGAACCCGATGTTGTCATTTATAAGCTTCAAGACTGCCAAGGTACTTAAGGTCTCCTTCCAGATACAAAAAAAAGAAAAGAATGCCGGGTTCAAAACAAATCTCCCAAACATGCAAGATACCAAAGATTTTTTTTTACTTCTGGTCTTTTCTTGATTTCTGTCACATGCCATTACGGTTTCCTTCTGTTTTAATTACTTATTGAACCCAACAGCCATTTTTTTTTTGTTACATCAATATGCTTTGGAAGAGACAAAATAAATTATTATTATTATTATTATTTAGATTTATATCCCGCCCTTCTCCCTTCTCTAAGACCTAAGCAGCTTATATTTCAGTTCCCATGTTTCACTTTTAAAATGGTTTCTGACTTTTGCGGGGACAGGGGCATGAAAATTCACAGTATTCACACCAGCTTCCTTTAGGGGGAAAGTCTTTATAAATGACAACACAGTTTTGAAGTGGTTAAACAAGTAGAAAAAAAAATTTCAGAGACAAATACATGAGATTTTTTTTTTTAATGTGGATTTTTATGGCAGTGTCATACAACCATTCACCGTTGAAGTTAAGTGTTTTTTTAATACCATTACTGAACTGCTGAAATGGATGCTAATATAGCTTGGAGTGCTAATGTCAAGTCCTGGTAATAAAAAAGACAGACTGCTGAATGAAATAATTTCGAGTAAAAAAAAAAGGGGGGGGGGAGAAGAACAAAAGTGCTCTCGCTTTCCACTTTTATTGAATTGGGACTGACTGAGCCAATTGCTTTAGAAGTCTGTAAAACACAATTACTAGTGAGCCGAGTGACCCGGCTGTGCCCCCTTTGTGACTGTATAGGCTCAAAAGCCTGTAGAATAAGTGCTGTTTCTATATATGGTTATCAAACTTCAGAGGTTCCTCCAGTAGAGCTTCTGCCTTCTGAATTCACTGAATGGTTCCCCTTTCTTAAGAAATCTTGAAACTCACGGCATGCATAATAGCTAAGGTATCTCGGCAACTTCTAAAATGTCTGAGCAACTAATCATATGATCCTTTTCATGCTCAATCTTTAAAAAGACATTTCAAGGACTGAATAAAAACAGTCCATGAAATGTACAGACATACAACTTGACTATCGTTGTTTTTTTCTTGATATTTTGATGTCAAGTTTAATTATGGGATAAAGTGATTTAGATGAATGAATAACCAAGAAAGAAAGAACTATTCTGGCAAGGACTTCAAAGAGTAAAGGAACTTCATAACCTACAAGTCAACACTTTTGGAATTTATCATGAATTTCATAATTTGAAATTCATATTTGATATGGAAAGTGGAATTTAGAAACTTTATGAAAACGAATAGCTACCACCACTGCAAAATGTTTTTTCAAGTGAATGCCAGCCTGACCTTCTTTCAATTTTACAGAAAAAAAAATGCTTCTTTGCAATGGTTTATGTATTTTTTGCCTATGGTTTATGTATTTATGACATACTAGTTAGGGCAAATTAAAAGTTTTTGTGGAGAAAAGCTTTTCTGTCCATGTAAGAGTTCAAATCTTTTAAGGGAAAATATACGTTAGACAGTTAAATTCTCCTGTATTCAAGAAAAGATCTTCTCAATAATGCTGATCTTAGAATATCTAACTGGAAATTTCTGAACCTAGAAAAGAATGAACCAGCTCCTTTCAAATCTCATTAAAAGGATTTCCTTCCCAAAGCTCCAGCTTAGGAGTGATATTTTTACTAGCCATTGATATTTAGTTGATATTATAGTACTGTATAATAATTGCTCATTTATAGGGCAATAAAGGCAATGGAACACTTCAGTAAACTGTAAATGCTGTGTAAATATTGAGTTTTTAATAGGGGGTCTTAACAGCTATTATTTGGGGGGACAGACATGCAGAAATAAAAGATGTAAGAGTGATACAGCATTGACCTCAATATCAAGAGGAAGACTTTTTTCCCAGACCACTCTTGGGAGGGGGGAGCATATTATGGACCTATGAAAATCAAATAAGTAATTCTGATATGAAAGAAAGGGTGTGAAACATAAGGCCTGATTAAAATGTCCTTCAGATATGGCTTTATTTAAGGAGTGCTTTTAATCAATTTCTCACGTCTGTTGACCATCCTAATCTTTATAGCATAATATATGTTTAGTTCTAATTCCCTCTAGCCAAATCCCACCTTCTGAAACAATTTTTTTTATTCTATTCTATTATCTTCTTCTGCATCAGTATGCATGGTCTTCATTACGTTTCAACTTCAACTTTCCAAGAAATGCAATTAACATCATGATTTAGTTTAAATTTCCTGCAATATCAACTTATATGATAGGATGGCATTGTTTAAAAAATTGTTTGGTTTCAGTCAAATCGCTTCTAGATGTCAACTCAGACACTGTTCTAACACTGCAAACAAAAACCTAACAATCCACTTTATTACTCAACCAATTTCATTATTTCTCTGCATACCCTTGTAAGAAGAAGAATTGATTTTATACAACTTAAAAAGCTTGGTCCCGCCTCACCCTTCTTTCCCTAGCTTTTGGGGAAGGCTTCGCATTCTGTCACTACTAACATTAGCAATGGCTTCTATATTTTATATTATACTTTTCAACTATATCTGCAAATTGTTTGCAAATGGATTGCTACATCACTAAGAGAGATTTAACTGAGAGCACGTGAGGGAAGAAAATCTAAGTGATTATAGTGAACTACATATGCCTTTATCCAGTTAGAAAAGGCATTCACTTGGGGCAGTGGATGAAGAATTCTGCAGTTTATTTATCTCCCATCAGTCACTGAGGATCTCAGATAATACTATCCCGTTTTGCCAAGAATTTTTAAAAAGTAGTATTCCCTAGCCGCTTTCAGACCAAACTGTTCGTGGAAGAAGAGGAATGCAGCAGGGGAAAAAAAAGATGCAAAGCCAGCCATTATTTCCTTCTGATTTCTTTTCTTATGAAGTTAGAAAATTAACTAATCACAGAAAGAAGACATTATGAACAGAAGACGTTGCCTGATTGCAAGGTTGATTTGGCAACGCAAGAAACAAATTCCTCGCCTTGCCGAGCAGTCCCGACTCGCCAGTGAAATGGCTTCAAGCTGCAGCACAACTGAAAGTGTGCCTGAGGATGTAGAGTTTTCAAAAAGACACTTCTAAATTATTTTATTAAATTGTTACGCAAGCAGCTAACACCTTCAAGGGCTGTATTTTCTCTTATTCAGTCACAGTTAATTACACATGCCTTTAAAGTCACCACCACCTACTTTAAAGAACCTCCTTTCTAGAAGTACTTATGGGCTCCTCAAAAATCGCATAGATTTCTTCAGAAAGCAGTTTCCAAAAGTTAACTTTGTAAGTTTCAAAAGCTAGCGGGATGAATGGAAAAGGAGGGGGGGATGGTTGCTGTGGTGTTTAAGAGGTGATAACAGGAGGCAGGTAGTATTTGTTCACATCTTCACCTTTGTTGATAATGTATGCAGTGGCTCGTCGGACGTATTTAATGTTAATTTATTCAAGCACACCTGTACAGGGCTGGAAGTCAGGTAACTAGATAAGCAAGTCGTATGCTTCCGCTTTCTTGATCTAACTACCCAGAGGCCTATATCCACACAAATTTAGTTCTGGAAACATCAGCAGATTTTAATAAACCCAATCCAGATGTCTTTCTCCATACAAATCAAGGAGTTTACAAGTTTAAATCTGGACTGATTTAACTAGCAACTTAATGGCAGAATCACACTTGGCACCAATAGTTGCCTCATATTTATTTATAAGTCACCCTGAGCAAATATTATTTTGTTTTTAAATTTATTCAGGGGGCTGAATCACCTTTCCCACCTTGCAGACAAACACACATGCTTTTTGTTCTGTGAAAATTTAAAGAGAAATGTTAACAATTAGCATCCTTTACTCAGAGAGAGGCAATGCATCAAGTTCCTTCCTTTGTAACTTGAAGCAGTTAACAATGGTAGTGCAGATGTATTTATTTTACTTGAATCCGGGAACTGAAAAAGTGAAGTAACATGTCTGACTGTGCAGAAGTCATGACCTAGACACAATTAACAAGGAAGACTTACACAGCCAATTGCTGATAGCAGTAGAAAATGGATTATAAATTATTGGCACGTTTAGGAATGATCAACATGAAAGATAAATGTTTCTTCAATGTTTAAATGGGCATCTAATTCTAAACAAAAGTTTGTTTGCAAAAACTATGGCCATCTTAATTCAAATAGGCCACTGATATCACCTAGCCATTACTTGTCCCAGTCTTCTCTGAACCTGACGTTCAAAATTTCCTTGGAAGACGCCATTTTAAGTAAGACCCTATGCTTTTATTAAGGAGCCTTGGAGCCATAATGAAAATCATGTTATCCATATGACAAGTGACTAAATAAGAATGGCTAGAATCAAAGCCAGTTATAAAACGCCATTCTGAATGTTCAGGTCCATAGCTGTTAAAGTATATTGAATATGAGAGGCCGTATGCCTTGAAGAATAAATAAGATGTTAGTGTAAAAAATATAATCAGTGCTTCAGTCTCTTTTTTCTCATTTTTAATGCATGTTATTTAAAGAATAACTCTGCATGGCCACAAGCTTATTCTTTGTGATAACTGTCCTCTTTTTTTCTAATAAGACTATATTTGTTGAAAGATTACATTTCATTTCCATAAATATACTCAAACCATTGAAAAAGGTGCAAGTACTACTACAGAATAGTAGTAGTATAATATGTTGGATTTAATGGTAAGTACAGTAAATAGTATCTTAAGACTGACATTCTTCTGTACACATAACATTAGAAGTTTCACACTTCTGCTACATTATGCTAGAATGGTTTCAACTGGTTCTAATGTCCGTTAAGATGATTTAAGTTCACTCCCTTTCAATTATTATTCCTCTACTTATTTGGTAATGAAGTAAGACACAGTATGCTCAAGACTTTCTTTGTTTGCTAGATAGGTCATAAGATTTTCTCAGAAAGTTAAGAAAAAAATCTTACCTCATAGAAAAGTTCATTAAGCTAAATAATATCTCAAAGGCCTATATTATTATTTAGAATCAATAACAAGTTTAATGTTTAGCTGAAGAATTAATAATGAAACATTAATTCTTAATCTCAAAGGTATTTATATATTCTTAGGTTAGAATTTTCAAAATTTATTATGTTGCAACCAAGTGTAAGATCACCACTAAATTCCAAATTAACTTTCCTTCATCATATTCTCTTTTCTGTTCCAGTTAACTCCCAATTATGGTTAACATAAACATTGTAAAACAAGACACTTAAAAAATAAGTGCACTTATGATCTATTTCTTAAATGTATGCAAAAGTTGCCAGTGTTTTTGCTAAACTGACTAGGTTTTTGAAATTTATATTGCCAAATTTTATATTGTGAAAACCTTATCAATCTTATCAATCTTAATTTTAAAAAATTCAGTATATTTTTGACTTCTTAGTGCACAGCATAAATAGTTTACATTTCTGAAGTTCACTTATCACTATAATTTTACAAATCTACAGCATCTGTTCGAATGGAAGCAACAACCTATATCTATGTACTGTGACTGAGAGAAAAATAACATTTTTCATTTTAGAATATTACAATCTTTCTGACTTCAGAGAGAGTAACATCATAGTGTTAACTATGCCTATACATAGCTAACGAGTACATCTCACTGAATCTATTGGAATTTACTTCCCAGACAGATCAGGACCTAAAAACCAGCTTTAGCTCACACAAGGGTCTAGTATACTGAAAGGATTAACTTTTAAACAATCCCTTATTTTTCATGTTTACTTCAAAATTCTTTGCAAAAGCCTGGCCATTTAAAACATACATATGCATCACTTCCCGCAAAATAGCAGGCTATTTCCCCCTGGGAGAGTCTAATCAAGAATCCATTTCATAGTTTTTTGGATCCTGGTCATGTTTAATATTTTGTTATTACTTTTAAACATTAAAAAGTTGTAACTGTAGTTTGCCACAGTTCAAATAATCCTCTAAATGAGGGATGTCTATGTTTTGGGATGTATGTCAAGGGTGCCATGCAAATAACTGCCCAATGAAATAGAGATTTTTCTTTTTTGCTCATCCACTGTTGAAAGCTGGAAGTAGTGTTAAACAAGATGGTGGCAGGCCATACTTCAGTTCCACCTGTTCAGTCTATTTCCTTTCCTTCTCTCCCTCTGGCTTACAAGATAGAACTATATGCAGACTAGCCAAAGCCAGTTAAAGGAAACTAGGATTATATTGTAAGAAGTGTGGGAGTTCCCTGAAAAGCATAATGTGTGTGAAAAAGAAAAGGTAAGTACTGTAGCTGAAAAGTGGTGAGAGAAAATCAGAAACCCAATTTTTATCAGTTTGCCACTAAATAATTTAAACCAATTTCACTTTAGCAAGACATAGGAACTGACTGCAGTCCAACAGATTATAAAGCAGTTGTTTCTTTTTCTTCTGTGGCCTACCAGTATTGTATTAACACCAACTGATTATGCTCTAATATTAATTAAATTCTCTGAGCTCCATTATTATTTTTTAACAATAATGTTTGCTTATGTTTATATGTATGCATGAATACATGTTGCATATTTGCTGCGTGTGTACGTTTATGTGTGTTTAAATCCATAAGTATAGAAAAGCTGTGTTAGCCTGCCACTGACCCACTTTGGCAAATTCCATTTACCTTACTTTTTTGGAATAAAAAAGGAACTAAACTATTTAGAGCCAGCTGCTTCTGTTTAAACTAAACTATTTCAGACTTGATGTAGCATAACTTTTTTGTGATATCATCTAAATGTCCAGCAGAAGAAAAAGTCCTTATTAATTTTTAAAATATGTCTGAGTTCCTCTTTATTTCTGTGTGCGTAGTGCTGATTTGAATGAATTGGGATAACATGCAAGGTATATTCACACCTGTATGAATAGAAGACTCTACATCAAATTGCTTCGTTCATTCATTTAATGGGGTTTGTCCAAATCTACAAGCCTACATTTCATCATCATTACCATTATCATGCATGTTGATTATTAATAGGATGCTTCACAGGTGCTGAAATGCTAAAATCTATCATCAGTGGTCACCTCTTGTTTTGGCTCAGGTTTTAAGAGTTTTCATGACACTTATTAAAATTGAAATAGCCACTTTTAAATACTTGCGTAAAGAAAAAATTGAATTTAACAGTACTATCTCTATACACAGGTATATGTTTGCATGTCTGTCTATTGTCTATCCATCAATCCAACATATTTTCATTCTCCTATGCATGAATGGCCTATATCAGGGGTCCTCAAACTTTTTAAACAGGGGGTCAGTTCCTCTCATTCCAATCTCCTTCCTTCCTTCCTTCCTTCCTTCCTTCCTTCCTTCCTTCCTTCCTTCCTTCCTTCCTTCCTTCCTTCCCTCTTTCGCATTCCCATCTCCTTCCTCCCTCCCTCCATGCCCAGGAAGGGACAAGGGGAGGGGGAGAGGTTGCCAGCACAGCTGGTGGTCGTGCTGCCAATGGCCTTGGCTTGAAAGGCCACTGTAAATTCCTGGACAAGAGCCGCACAGCCTTAAGAGCAGAATGGCGGAAAGATATTTGCGATGAGGGAGAGAGAAAAACAGGCAAGAAACGTAGCTGGGGAAGTATCACCTTCCAGGAGGAATGAAGAAAGGCACCTCGGCTGGAGATGACCAGCAATTGGCCCTTGCCCACTTCTCACACCCGGCTCTGTGGGCTCTGGGGGAGGGGATGCAGCAAGCAGAGTGAGAGTTGGCATCTGCCGCCCAGCCCCCAGTGTGCCCAGTTTTGGCAGGCAGCTCCCTGCTCTCCTCACAGCGCAGAGAGGCTGGGCCAGGAGAGGTGAAGCTAGCGAGAAGCTGAACCTGCCTTGAAGCACTCACAGGAGGCGATGAGCAGCACAGGGCCTGGCATCCCAGGTGACCATCTTGCTTTCACCCGGGTCGCCAGGCCCTACACTGCTTGCCGCCTTCTGTGAGCACGCTGAGGCAGGTTCAGCTTCTTGCTAGCTTCGCCTCACCTAGCTCTCCGCGCTGTGAAGAGAGCACGGCGCTGCCTGCCAAAACCAGGCACCCTGGGGGCTGCACAGCAGATGCTGACTCTCACTCCGCTCATGGCGTCCCCTCCCTTGGAACCCACAGAGCCTGGTGTGTGAAGTGGGCAAGGGCCAATTGCTGGTCACCTCCATCCGATGGTGCCTTTCTTCATTCCTTGTGGAGGGTGACTCCTCCCCAGCTGCGTTTCTTGCCTGTTTTTTGCTGCAATTTGTGTGTGCGCCCAGCACAGATGGCTGCCATGAAGTTACAGATCGGCTACCGGCTGATCTGTTTTATCTCCTCTGCTCTCTCCCCCATCCTTTCTCTTCGGGGCAGCTCCAGCTGACTTTTCTTCCCAAGGCTGTGTCTTTTTTCTTTCTCCCTCTCTTGCCAAAACTGCCTGCTTTTATAGCCTCCCCCATCTCTGCCCTCCTCCATCTTTCTCTTCCAGGTGTGTCGGAAGTGCTGATACTGGGGCCTTTGTCTGGCCCCAGCAGCCCTGCAACTCCTGATGATTCTCTTAAGGCAAATCCTGCACTGCGCCGCTTTAGCTCGTTCCTTCCCCCTGCTACACTTATCTAGGCTAGGAAGGGTCGTGTACCACCTGCCAGGTTCCAGCGTACCAGAGGCTGAAAAGCCTGCACTATACTACCAATGTTCACCCGGCGGGCCGGATAAAAAGACAAGGCGGGCCACATCTGGCTGCGATAGTTTGAGGACCCCTGGTATATATGGAATATAGAGATAATCACCCCGAGAAATGGGAGCTTTGTTTACAAATAGAAAGAACAGTTAATTAAGATACACAGAAAAGCAGTGAAGAACCTACAGTCCTATTATATTTGCATTTCTATTTCATTATATAATGTGATGGCTCAGTGTTTGCATACAGATCTAGAGATCAAGAAAAATAAAACTAATGAAAGATTTCTTGGTTCGAGGAAAGGCAACATGGTTTCCTTTAGTTATTTTTATATGACAACTCCCATTATCACTGTCCACTCATATACGGATTGGGAATTACGAGAGTTGCAATCAAAATATCTAGAGACTACCAGGTTGCTTACCCAGTCTCAGATAAAGGAATATGCCATCCATATCATTTAAATATATTCAATATAAAGCCTAGATGGCTTACGAAAAAAAACACCCAGAAAATCAGTTAATAAATTCAATATTTACTGACCTGTCTCTGCTTCTTCGGGAGGGGAAGGCAGCATTGCAACCAGCCACTGTGCAGACATGCATCTCTTTTAAGTGAACATTCCTATAATGGAGTTTCACGCTGTAGGAACTCTTGAAACTCTTCTTGCACACATAGCAGATCTTAGGATCTGGACTCGAGCACAAATCGCCTTCTGGAGAGAATTTCTGAGGGCTGTTATAACTGAACGATGAAGCGAAGCTTTCATGGAGAGCAGCCATGCTGGCACTGCCTCCATTATAAAGTCCGTATTGGCTCATGTAAAACATCTCATATGTAGGGTCTGTAAACTCTTCCTTGACTTTAATGTCACTGGGATGGGAAAGATCATTGTGGTTTTCATCCGGTCTTTCATGGTTCATCATAGACTTGCTACTTCTTTCATGGATCATGTGTTCATCCCCTTCCATGGATTCCTCACACAGTTTTGGCTCTGAGGATTCAGACTCATTTTCATAGTCCCTCTCATGCTCTTCTGAGGTCATACTGTCTGTCCTTCTTAGCTCTGTCCTTGAAATGCACCTGTTTTGCCCATTTTTTGAGAAGTCCTTCACAGACAACCCCGGGCTCATCTCCTCCTGAGAATGGCAATGATTGTCATGACCACCATCATTAGTTATACTTCTGTTATCGTTAACTTCCTCATCTTCATAATCAAACTCATCAGCTGTGTCAATGATTTCCTTCTCTATTTTTACCGGCATGCTTGACTTTCGTGGCTTTTTCTTAGGGGCAAGGTCAGCACTTGCTTCTTGGTTGGGCATGATGCCGATGGGTAGTGTTGATTCTGAAGGGAGAGATGATTGTTCTATTGTGCCCGTTAATGGCATCAATGGACTAGTTGGTAATGATGTTGGAGGACTCACCATCTCCCCAGGCGTAAGTAAACTTCTGTAAAAAGGAGGAACTGGCTGCACAGTTTTTAAAGCTGGAAATACGAGGTGGCTAGGAAGAGGATTTTGTAACACAGGATCTAATGGGGGAGTGGTAAAACCCATCGGAGGTCGTCCTGGACTCGTTAGTGTTAGATTTGACTTTGTACTTGCTATAACCGGAGTAGCAGCGCCAGATGTAGCACGGATGAGATCCTTGTCTCGATTGTTTCTTAACATGGGCATATGAAGTCGGGGATTGGGGTTAGCGCTGTGGCGGTTGCGACTTCTAAGTGAGCTGAAGACCATGTTGCAACCTTCAATCGTACAGCGATGTTTGATCTTAAGGTGGACTGCATTGTAGTGGATCTTCAGGGTCCCCTTGTCATAAAAGGTTTTCCCACACGCATTGCAAAAGACTCTCCCTTTCCGTGAGGCTGATCCCATCCTTCGCATTCTGTGAATTCTGAAAGAGCTTTTTGTGTGTTCGGGTTTGGATAAATCATTGACAGGGGTCGAAGTCTGGACAGGGGAAACTGAAGTTGGCTCGCTTTTGGGCTCTACATTGGTGATGCTGGACAAGGCATTCCTGCTGGAGTTCTGCTCGTTGTTGAAAGGGGCTGGGGAAACTTCAGATTCACTGCTTTCATTAAATTCATTCTGAACTGAAAGGCTTGGCTCACGCAGTCTCAGCGTTGGCTGTTCCAGCAGGAGCCCATTCGGCGGCAAGCCCAATAGAGGAGCAGAGACTGGATTTATGTATTGAAATGGTAGAAGGAATGCTAGGCTGTTTGGGATGTTTTCAAAATGATGAATGCTGGAAGGGTTGCTGTTCTCCAAGTGAGCAAGGAGACTTGGGCTCCTGGTTCGATTATTGCTTTCAATAAAAGTCCGTATGTCTGAGTCTGTCTTTGAAGATGGAACAGCAACGGCCTGCCCTTCTTTTTCTTGAATTGCCATCAGCTCCACAATGGATTTGGTTTCTCCAAACCTCAAAAACTGCTGAAGGGTAATAATCTCTTCTTCCCTGGACATGATGGCCCAGCGGTCCAGCACTTTGCCTGCAGCATCCTAGAGGCCATATCAAAGAAACAACAAAGACAAACACAAAAGAAGAAAACCTTATTGATTCTGCATAATTATCGATTTCGATTGAAAGTGCTGTTCTGACTGCTCATCAAACACTAAGCTCTGAATACTACATGCAAACACTTTGTTGAAAGAAAACTTTGCTACCCAGCAAACATAATAATTGCAGTAAAAAAAGAAAAATAGTGGTTTAATTATGTCGGAACAAACATTAGTGTAAACTGCTGGATTTTTGTGAACTACTGTCAATAATGTGCCTTGTGAACTAAACTAAGAGATCTTTTTTATTTTGAACAATAAATGCTTATATACCATACAATTAACATTCATTAACCTGAGAAGGTGATCTCTCGCTATGCGTTGCACCAAAATGTCCCAGACTGTATGTTCAATCCTTGTTAAACAGTGTCACTACAGAAAATATTTGAAATATACATTTAGTGCGTGCAATTTATGCCTCCGGTATGCAATTCGGAAGGTTTATTTTTTTAAGCAAATTAATAAACATAATAGATAGCTAGACATTATAATTGAGATGGAGATTTAAAAAGACAACATAAAATATTAAGGAAAACTTTAGTATATTTTTTCCTCTTCTCAAGGAAGATTTAAAATTTAATTTTATGGTAAACAATTTTTTTTTAATGGCAAATTCTTACTGTTTTGATTCAGGGAATTGGCTGTTAACGTGTAAACTAAATTTGGTTAGAGTGAAAACAGGATGACTTTTCACCATTTTTAATAAATAAAAGCAAGCATTTTTAAAAGTAAACATCCGATCATTGCAGATACCATAAATGTGTAAAAATGTGTTTTAATATTACCTTTTGATAGCAAAGGCAAAATCCAGGGAGAATACACATCAGTAATCACCAGACTATCTGTTGTTAAATATACATTAAAAAGCATTTCACACTTTCATTTTTGCTAGTAAGTATGAGATTTGCCTCAAGGTAGAACTTAAAAATTCTGCATTGTAACATCAGACCATCCTCTATAACAGCATATATGTGTGAAAGCAGAAGGCTATTTAGATAATAAATATATGGTTTCCTTGGTGGTTTTTCTAGTTAAAGTGCATGCCAGCCATATTGCCAACTTTTATAATTTGCTGGCAAACCCTTTTCCTGAACATGGAGCAGTCAATAAGTTGGTGACTTCTACAAGTATGCCTGTCTAGCTCAACCTCCTTGTTTGTTGCTTTGATCTCTAAGTAGCCCCCCCCCCACTTCCAAAGTGCAGAAAGATCCATAACTGCTACTCTCTAGTAAACCATACAAAACAAGTCAGTGGGATATTATTATATGATAATATATACATCAGCAGTAGAGAGAGTTTCATTTCTTCAAGCCAACAATACATAATTATGAAATTCATTACAGGTAAGCTTTGACTTACAACCAGTGGTGGGATTCAGCCAGTTCGCACCAGTTTGGCAGAACCGGTAGCTAATTTTTTGTTGCTCAGGGCCAGAATGGACTTCCGGAAACGGCATCCACCCAGAGAACCGATTGTTCACATATTTGAATCCCACCACTGCTTACCACCATTTGTTTAGTGACCATTCGAAGTTACAATGGCATTGAAAAAAGTGATTTATGACCATTTTTCATACTTATGATCATTGCAGCATCCCCATGGTCACATGATCAAAATTTGGGCACTTGGCAACCAGTTTGTATTTATGACAGTTGCAGTGTCATGTGATCACCAGTTGTAACCATTCCGGCTGTTTTCTGACAAGCAAAGTCAATAGGGGAAGCCATATTCACTTAACAACTGGATGATTCCCTTAAAAATGGTGGCAAAAAAGATCATAAAACAGGGCACAACTCACTTAACAACTTCGTTTAGCAACAGAAATGTTGGGCTCCTTTGTGGTTGTAAGTTAAGTACTACCTGCACAGTAAAATATGTAGTAGAAGTACATTCAAGGAAGGCAACTCTATTGATACCTACTAGCCTGGAGAGTTAAATGGAGATGTTATGCTCAGAAGCATTTTGTACATTTATATTTATATATAAGTTTTGCAGAGATGCCAAACTGAAAATTGATTGTCTGATCCAGCACAGCTCTATTTAAATTCCTGACCTACTTATGTTCTTACTTAATATAATAATATAATTCTGATACCCATTTCATTCATTACATGGGGAGGGCGGGGAGAAGCAAAAGCAGCAGAAGCGGAGGCGGAGGAGGAGGAGGAGGTGGTGGAGGAGAAGAAGTTTACATAAGATTTAGGACAAGTCATTCAACTTTGGTATGGATGTGGTACAGTGAATTTCACTCTAGTTCAAATATACTGTAAATAGGACCAAAGCCGTAGCTATCCCCATGTTGAACATTGATATTGCAAGATCCTGGAGCTCCTTATGAAGCATGTAGCTTGCACTTTCCATCAATTCAGAGCTTTCCCTCAAATTTCTATATTTTAATTGTTTATCTGAAAACATTAAAAGGCTGCACTTGTTTCAAAGAGACTATAATGCTGTAAAAATAAATTGATCATACGTCTAAAAGGGGATATTGGTGAATAAATAGATACTCAACAAATACTTAAGCCAGATATTGTTTTTTAAACAATCAACTAAGTAATTCATGCTATGTTATTTGATATTTCTCCAAATCAAAGAGGCAACAGCTCTTTAAAAGCAATGATTAGTTGAAAAAAAAATTAGACCTGCCACTTTTCAATGAGGCAGTGACTTTTTCTGTACTTTTCCAAAGTTGTATCTTTTTTTTGTTCCTGTTACATTGCAGAAAAGTAGGTCAGAACATGTATGTTTTATATAATACTATACATATGTGCTGTATTATAATCAAAGCAATGTTCACATAATGCTAACTGAATGAAAATTAGTAATGCATTACAATTTAGAACTAGATAAGAAGGAATAGGAATATTTTAAGATTAAAGTTATAAGAAGCCAAGACAAGGATCCCTTTGGAGTTTGTTACAAACTGGCTGTGGATTCCTTGGTGTATTGTATAATACTCAGCTTGAGGCTCATATCATTTCTTCCGTGTAACTCATTTTGGCTTCTCTCATGACTTTCCCCAATGCCATTAAATTTTATCAACATTTACTTTTTTCATTACAAAAGATTCCAATTTATATTATTTCAGTCAACTCATGACTGAATAGATAATCCTCTTGGGACTGTACAGACAGGAAATTCAAGGAGTATCCATGCTGAGAAAGTCCATAAGATCTGTGTGCCATATATCTGCAGCAGATGATTCTGCTTCTCGGTTGTCTAAAGTGACACACTAGTTGCTCCATTTCTACACAATAGAATTGTGCTGTCTTCCAATTTTTAGAAAGAAACTTCTAATTCAACTGAGATTAACATCTCACAATTTATAGCTTTAAACGATTCTTTCACCCACATATTATTTCTTTCTCTATAATAGCATAAATAAAAAATAGATCCACATGCACGCACACATTGCGCGCGCACACACACACACACACACACACACACACACACACACAGAGTATTTCTTACTGGGTCCATGAAATAATGTCATCCTTAATCATCCTGCACATATTTTCTGGTTTTACCTGATGTAAAGGTGAGAATAAGACATATCAGGACATAAAGTGTCCTAACATGCAGGTCATCTAAGAATGAAAAATAAATTGAGGTTGATTATTGTCAGAGATGATACAAATAGGGTTAGAAATGTTGACCTTTCACCCCTAGATTCAGTGTAATTTTCAGCACTTTAATTGAGAGAGGGAATATCCATGGACTGGGATGAAAATATAGGAGATATGATTTCCTAAGGGCTTCTGCTTCATAAATAAAGTTTGTGATACAACACGAACAAATTTATATCTTACTTAAGAGGCAACTTTTTGTTCCAGAACTTTTTGTTCCAGAAAAAAATCTTAGATTTCTTTTTTATTAGCCAGAAATGAGAATATATTACATATTCTATATATTGTTAATTATTATATATCAGTATTTGCAGATCTGCTATTTCCCTAATTTGCTTTTTTGACATAGCTAGTTAAAGCTGAATGTATATATCCATGTGGCCATTTTGTGAATTCACTAAAAGATAATTATGCAAAAACTTAAATTAATCAAAAAGTATTTTAAGAAGCCCTTCAAAGAAAAATTAGGGAGCACATAGGGAATATTTTCTATTATTACTGTGATAATTTCCAAGAAGCATTTGAACAACATTTATTTCATTATTGGTATATAATTACAATTTTGGATACTGCAATAATTTAATAATGAGAATATACTATGTATTATATATATATATATGTATGTATGTATGTATGTATGTATGTATGTATGTATGTATGTATGTATATAATGTTGTCCAGAATTAATTTTACACAGTGTATATAATCCACTACTGAGCTAACTTTCACAGAATAATTTGCTGAAAATTTAGAAATATCTAAATATTGCACTGTTAGATCAATGTACTTTCATCCCACTATATTCTCCTAAAGCTACTGTTAAGCTAAATTATTTTTCAACATAGGCCAACATTTTATGTTGCTACCTTATGGGCATTTAAAATGATATATTGTTTGAAATTACTCTGATACCCACACATTTTCACAGCCATGAATTATGGGTAGGGTTGATCAGTAAATATGAGTTCACAGTGTTAAACTATTGGGTGTTCCAAGGATTAGAATTACTATACTATATACTGGCAATTACAGGTTGTCCTTGAGTTATAACAGTTTATTTAGTGACCGTTCAAAGTTACAATGGCACTGGGAAAAAGTGACTTATGACCATTTTTCACACTTGTGGTATTTGTAGCATCCCGACGATCATGTGATCAAAATTCAGATACTTGTCAATTGGTTCATACTTATCACCATTATTGTGTTCCAAGGTCAAGTAAAATCAATGGGGAAGCCAGATTCATTTAACAACCATGTCATTATATTATCAACTACAGTGATTCACTTAACAACTGTGGCAAGAAATGTCATCAAATGGGCCAAATTCCTCCTTTTGTTTATCCCAGTACAAAAATTGCTCTTATTCTTAGATTCTTATTCTTAGATCTTAGATGAATAATGCTTGTTCTTAGATCTTGTTCTTAGATGAATAATGCTCGACTAATTTGTAAAAATAATAAAGGCAGGATGCAAATAAATAAATAAAAGATCTTGTTCTTAGATTAATAAAATAAAACTCTAAATCATCCCCTTCTAATGGCCTGCCCGAAAATAATCCTCATGCACTCATGCTTAAGTTTAATAAGAATACAATTATAGAAAAATAGAACTGAATTCTATAGTTGAATTCAAATTATTTTTTTCTCAACTTCAATTAGTTTTTGATAAGGCTCTACATAGATGCTGATTATATCAAGGGGCTCAGATGATATACTGATTGCAGGCCAAATTGACATGGAAAATATAGCAACACTTGAAGACTCAGTTATGGTGTTAGGTTTCATGCTGAATTTGAATTACAAAGTAATTGCAGAAACTTCCCATGTAATGAAGTAAGTAAATGTTTAGGCATTGCATAATAGATTAACAAAATCTAAAAAATGGGGCAAAACTCACTCAATAAATCTCTCGCTTAACAATAGAAATTTTGGGTTCAGTTGTGGTAATCCAGAACTACCTGTATGCCAGTGATACCCAAGAGTCCCATTGAATCTACAAGATCAATAGCAAGAAAGTGAGTAAAATTAACAATATGAACAGATGGGCTGCTTTACACTAAATCTGCCCACTGGTCCATCTCAGCTCCATAGAAAAATAAATTCTAAGATATACCAGGAATTAATTTGAGACCTTGTACACTTATTCTACTGGTACACTATTTCAGTAAAGTTTCAGAGTGACTCTCATAGCACAACCCGGTCACAAATCTTGGTTGGTCTGATAGCACTTCCATGTTTGGGAATAAATATTGCTATCCATTTGTCCTTCAGCACATCTTTTCTTCAGTGTGACATGTTTTATTTCTCCTAACTGCATATTAGAAAAGCAGCAGCATAGCCTGGAGTTTCAGTTCAAACATAGAAGGAAAGATTGCCAACATTTATACTGCAGCATAGTTTGATTCAGAGGATAAAAAAATAAAAATCTAGGAAGACCCAAATAAGGAGATGAAAGCTAGATGACACAGCAAAAGTAAACAAGATTAGCTCATCTAAGTAAAAAAGAATACAAGGCAAAGAAAATATATATATACCGCAGTTATTAAATGATCACAGATTTCTAGGAGTCTGGTTTTAAATCTCATTATTTCAACAACCCCCTCAATACACAATCTTTCTAGCAAACTACAAAACTACCGGTCTTGTGAAAATTTCCAAAGGCACAATGTACAGATCCCCAATTAATACTACTACATTACATTCAGGATATGGATTCTCTCTAGAGTCTCCAGCAATTCTCTTTCTGATATGAATCTTTCCTGCTCCATAAGCTCCACTCTACCTTAAATCTCCGTAATAATTACTCTCTTTACAACATTCAGGATGCTTCGCCCTGAAGGACTATGGTATAATGAGGTGAAGCATTTGCAACAAATTATATGAAAATGCACAAAGTGAAATGAACGTGTCTCTCTTGTTTAAATGAAGTTCTGGCATAGAGAAGAAAGTTGGAGAATACATGACAACAAAGAGAATAATTTGGCCACTGCCAGTCTATGTAAATTTTAAGAGGCAGACTTTACTTTTCTGTGTGTATTTTCCCCCATTCAGAAGCCAACTAGCAGCATACTAACCAAGTGGGAAATATGGAAATGTATTCCCTTAATTCTTCCTGAAGGGCTAGGCCAATTTTTTAGCAATGCCCTAATTGTGTTAGTAATTGATCTCTATGCAAAATCTATCTTCATCCAAATTAGAACTGTTATTAGTATAATATGAATCATCAGCATAATATGTCCTAACTTTGTTTCTTGGACTAAGCAAACGAGGGCTGATTACTGTATACGGACATACATGATAAATACAAAAGAACTACAAATGAGTAAAGTGCAAAAATCAAGCAAACAATAGGCAGCACCACAAATAGTACTATGTCCTTTCTGCAAAGTATTTTTTAAAATATAAAATGAGTTGACAGTCATGCTTTCAACAGATAATTTCCAGAGATTTAGATTTCCTAGAACCTAGAACTAAGCAACCTGGAACTAAGGAGAAATTTCCTAACCATGATAACAATTAATGGAATGGCTTGCCTTCAGAAATTGTGGGTGCTCCATCACTGGAGGCTTTTAACAAGAGTCTCTGTGGAATAGTATAAAGTTCCTGCTTAAGCAGGGGCTTGGATTAGAACAGGAGTCCCCAATTCCCGGTCCGTGGACTGGTATCGGGCTGTGGCATGCCAGCAACCGGTCTGCACAAACAAGCAAAGCCCCATCCACGAGATGCAGGCAGCACACAAAACCACGTACCGTCCAGTCCACTCTCTCCACGGAACCGGTCCCTGGTGCCCAAAAGGTTGGGGACCTCTGGATTCGAAGACCTCCAAGGTCCCTTCTAACTCTATTGTTCTATTATTTTGTTTAAGATGCTAATCTTTTGAAAATAAAAAAGACTAGAGAAAGAGAAAGAAAGAGAGGAAGGAAGGAAGGAAGGAAGGAAGGAAGGAAGGAAGGAAGGAAGGAAGGAAGGAAGGAAGGAAGGTAGGTCAAGGATTTCACTTGGATTTTCTGAGGCTTCAACAAGTGCCGCAGCAATTAGGGTGAAGCAACGTTTCATAACATTTGTTCTCTATTATATCTACCATGGATCTTCATCATGCCAGAACCATTAATGGCAGCTATGTATGACTGGTTCAGACTTTCAGGATATTAGTACTGGGCCAGAGTCTCTGTCAGTAAATTGGCTTCTGTGGCTGTTTCCCAGATAATTTCACAGGATTATCTAGTAAGGTAGGGAGATGGCAAACCCTTTTTAAATTAAGGGATTATTTAATAAATCATCCAGAAAGAAGAATTTTAAAGCAGGAATTGGCATACATCTGGTTGGTTACAAATGAACGAAATGAATCTTTTTTATTAAAAATATAATCTGTACAATAAGATCATTAACTGTTTTTGAAAATCTCATGTTAGAATCTTCAAAGTCCTCTACGGGTCTAACAGGAAGTTGCTGGAGTGGGATCAACATCCACATCTCTGAATGGAAATCAGAGTTAAGACACATCCCTGACACAAAGGATTACATTTTGGAAGAATTCCACATTATTTATCATCATTATTTATCATCATAAATCATCAGCAAAAATCCAGGAAATTGCTTTGAAATTATTCATAGATGGTATTAAAACTTCCATTGGAAGTTTCTTCAGCAAAGCACTGGACATCTTTCTGTAAGTAAGATGGTCCTTTGAGAATGTATAAAAATCAAAAAGAGATTAATAGTATGGATATAGAAAAATTCAGTTACGGTTCCAAGGTATTTTTATTGTTATTATTTAGTGAAAGACCTGAAAAGTAAAAATAATATAACTGTTCAATTCATAATGGCAAAAACAGAGAAACTCCATCTTGATATACTGTAAATATGGAAAATTGTTATAATGAAAACATTGACAGACAAAAAAAGGGGGGAGATTTTAAGATCTATTAGAACAGGGATCCCCAGCTATGGGCCACGGGCCACTACCGGGCCGTAGCCTACTAGCCACTGGGCTGCAAAACAGGCTGGCCAATGCATGCACTCTCACTCTCACTCGCACTAGCACCTGCACGCCTACACAAATGGGGCCGCTAGCGCCGTGCGGGTGCGCACGGCCCTGTTTCCGCATGCACACAAACGCGCACACACAAATTTCCCAGCTGCTTCCTTTACCTCCGGGCGGCCGCCAGTATGAAAAGGTTGGTGACCTCTATACTAGAACAGTTCCATTTGATTCAATTTGGGGAAAAAATAGTCTGTTTTGCAAACCATAATAGGCCAAATTCTTCCTTTTGTTTATCCCAGTACAAAAGTTGCTCTTATTCTTAGATTCTTGTTCTTAGATTAATAATGCTTGCTAACTTGAGTTTTTAAAAAACATAATACAAATAAATAAACAAATAAAAGATCTTATCCTTAGATTAATAAAGTTAAAAAAAAAAATCTAAATCATCCTCTTCTTATGGCCTGCCCAAAAAATCTTCATACATTTTTTTTTCTCAATTTCAATTACTTTTTGTTAAGGATCTACATAGCTGCTGATTCTATCAAGGGTTCAGATGATATACTGATTGTAGGCCAAATTAACATGGAAAATAGAGCAAAACATAAAGGCTCAGTGATGGTGTCATGTTCCACGCTAAATTTGCATTACAAAGTAATTGCAGAAACTTCCTATATAATGAAGTAAATGTTTGGGCATTGCATCAGCACACAAATTATATTCCGTAGATATACAGAATGCTTTTTTGCTCAAGCATTTAGCTTTCTAGAAATAGTATAAAAGCACACACACACTAAGTTGGAGAGGGAAAACTCATATTAACAGAGCAAATTAGTCTGCAAGGAAGCACACACATTTCCCGGTGAGAATTGTTTAAAAATAATCATACAATTTGCATTGTCAAATCAGGATTCACTACTGTAGCTTATGTAACTTTATAAGGATTCAAAAAGAGTAGTTTAAAATATTTTGTGCAATTTTTTAAAAAACACACCGGTTGGCTTTTTGTAGAAGATTTTCTTTGTTATGGAATACTGTGCAGTATGGATCTCAGGGGACTCCATTATTTCTATCGATACGTCACTGGTTTTTTTTTTTAAGCAACAAATATGTTACAGGATTTTTCTATGGAAAGGTAAATAATACTTATTTTCAAAATCAAATCGATCTTGCTCCATTTAAATGCAGCCAGCCAAACCTCCCTCTTCAAAAGGAATCATCCTATTTTGTCCGTTTCCTTCAGTTTTCTAAAAACCCACTCTTTATCTTAGTTATCAAAACTCAAAAATTATCAACCGTACAATCAATCATCCTCACCGCACAAAGACATTTTTCCTTCAGCCCATTCGATCAGTTCCAAAGTTGGCTCATGACAATTGTGGTATCAGTTTAAACAATAGTAATCTAAAGAGGCATGATAAGAACTGCAGTTTGGAGGCTGAGAAGACCTGCAGGAGGTTCTCCATGGAAGTAAGGCCAGGGAGATGATCCAGACTGATGGTTTCTGGGCCTTGGGCATTTCCTGAGAGGGAGTCCACAATGTTTCCACAATATTAAATTCTGGAAACAAGAATGGGAGCTTTGATCATGGCTTGCATATTTAGACAGACGTTTTGAGAAACCATTTGGGGACATATGCATTTGCAGTTTAGTCTCAATGTCCTCAGTCTGGATAATAAAGAGACTGGGGCACTGCTATTATTGGCAAGGTTTCAGCAGAATAACTGCTACATAACTTGAAGTCTTCCACCGGAGAACGAAAGTTCCAATAAACAGGATCTGGGTGGGAATACAAGACACAACTAGTGGCTCGCGGTCACCAACCTTGTGTAGGGGCAGCAGAAGAGTACAATCCTTGACTTCTGCCTTTCAGAAGTTTGCTGGCATAACTTGTCACTGAACCTTTAAAAAAATATAAACACACACACACACACACACATACAGAGAGAGACTTCAGGAGCTCAAAATCTTCATGTTTGGGACAAAAGCATGATGTAGAAGAAGAGGAGCAGGTTACAAAAATCTCGCACAAACAAAAGCAGAGATTAGGGACGTATTAACATCATATGAATCATGCATTGAGGTATTGCAGACCTTGAAATGCGAAAGAAAATGGAGGAAGAAATATGTTGTGGCATGCCAGATAATAACAACCGTGCCTGGATGACTTAATACCCTCTTGTCCCTGAAGTCCTGACTTTGTCGGCAGCCCACTTCTCCACATTAACAGGAGTCATTTAGAGAGCAGCAAACGTGCCATTAGAAGCACTTTTACAAGTGTATATTCATCCACCAATTAGCTTAATGTGGCCGCTTTCTGCATATTTTCTATCCAGGCCTGCACAAATCTTATTAATATTTCCCCCTAGCGCTTTGACAGATTACCTTGTCATTATGCATCCTGGAGCCTTTTAAACAATATGGGTAAACTACTGTTTGCGAGGTTAATGACAATTATCCCCTAATTACTGCATAAGTCACTCAGTCCACTTTATCTCACGAGCAGGGTTCTGCTCTGTGTATCTGCCATTGTGTCACCATAAATGAATCTCGTATAGCCATGTTTATCTGTCGCTGTCTTGTAAATTACACCGACAGAAGAATGAACAAATTACTGGGTATCATCACTTGAACACTGTTGCTGATTCTTTGCCCATCCTTCTCCTCCTTTCTTTTCTAATAAAGGAAAATTACAAGAGCAGTGCTTGTTTGTTTCACTTTAATCTTCATCGAATAAAATAAACAAACAAACAAACAAAATTGATATGTCCTGCCTTAAGAATCATACATCATATTTTAATTCCTCTACTGAGAGGCAGATAGATAGGATTTGGTAGAAGCCATACAGACAAACTAGAAAGGGAAAGAGAGAGAGATAAAAAGACATTATAACCATGAAGCTATAATTAATTAATGGCAGCTACCATATTTTAATGGATTGAATAGGGGCTCACCATGGTTTAGTGTAGGAATTTTCAGTTCTCAGTGCCTGGGCTGAATTCCAGAACTATATTTGTGTTGACACCTTCTGGAAATGAATTATTTTCTAAACAAATAGTACTTTCTTCTTATAGCCGTATCCCATTTTTTCACAGTAGCTTTCTCTCCCTTTTTTAAGCATATTTTTATGGTTGCTTGCCAAAAGATGGAGCAGTATGAATTCTAATCGCTTATTTATTTAGATTTATACCTCACCCTGCTACTACCACTTTCCAGTGCAGCTCCCAACAATAAAAACCACAATTAAGTTAGCATTAAAATTTCAAACATTAAAATATTACTACCGAAGTTATAAGAATTCAAAGAATAAGGAATCGTAACTATAGGTTCCTACAGATGTTGGCTCCCTTGCTGCTGTGTTCAAGGCCAAGTGAATCTATGTGGGAGGCACATATTTTTCTCCAATCGCTGAAGACTGATCTGATGCCATGACTGTAATATCAGGCTCACAGGGGAAGTGATTACCAATGGGCTGCCCAGGAATATGCTTTTGTATGTTTTAGATCTAACATTAAAAAAAAAAAGGTGGATGCTGGATTTGACTTTCTGGACCAACAAATGGAACTTTTGATAACCACTGCCTTGTGTTCATATTCTTGGGGAAAAAATACCTGGCTTCTGTGGCAGCTGTGGCTAGTGAGGCCTTTGCACCCTAGTTCTCCAATTGTGCCCTTATCTGGACTGGGAGGCCTTATTCATGGTGACTCATGCCTTGGTCATCTCCTGTTTGAAATACTACAACACGTTCTACATGAGGATGGTCTTGAGCACCAGTAACTTCAACTGGTCTGGAATGCAGCAACATGCACAGTATTGGAGTCCTCTAGGTTTGCCCATGTAATATCTTTGTTGCAAGAGATGCAATGGCTTCCAGTTTCTTTTCAGATGCAATTCAAGGTGCTGGTCCATCAGCTGTAAAGTCCTATATGGCAGAGCTTTTCAACCAGTGGTACGGGTACCACCTGTGGTACATTGGCACCTGGCAGGTGGTACACCACCATCCTAGAAAAGTGGTAGCAGGGGAGGGGAATGAGCTGAACCGGTGGCAGCACCGCACAAGCCTGAGTGAGAGATGGCTGGAGCTGCAGGGCTTTCAGGGCTCAGCGGAAGCGCCAGGATCAGTGCCGCTTTCCAGCTGATCGGCGCTTCGGGGCTGTCAGGGCTCAGTGGAAGCACCAGGATTAGTGCCAGGCTCCAGCTGGAGCTCGGCGCTGATCCTGATGCTTCTGCTGAGCCCTGAAGAAGTACCAATCAGCTGGAAAGCAGCACTGATCCTGGCGTTTCTGCTGAGCCCAGAAGAAGCGCCGATCAGCTGGAATGTTGCAGCATCTCCAGGGTCTTGTGATTTACATTCAGATGCTTGGCAACTGATTCATATTTATGAATGTCACAGTGTCCCAGGGTCATGTGAAGTGACCAAAACCTGCTGCAACCACCCAGCAGACGGGGGGAATAAAAACCAAACACTCCCACCCCACCCCCGCTGCCAATCCTCAACAGAAATGCTCACAACAATGAAAACCTTGGACAGGAGGAAGAGCGCCGCCGGGCGGGCAGGCAGGTGTCTTGCTTGGCTGTGGCGGCACTTTTTTCAGTGCCATTGTAACTTCGAACAGTCACTAAGCGAACTGTTGTAAGTGGAGGACTACCTGTTACTTCATCACTTTTTTCCTTTTTTTTTTTTTTGGTCACCAAGTTTTTGACACCTTGCTAGGCAACTGGTGGTATTCAGATGTTGCCATATCCTAAAAGTGGTACAATGGGTGAAAAGGTTGAAAAGCCCTGCTATATGGGACAGTCTTATATAGTTTCTTCCCCTAATTATTGCCATCTGATGGGAACTAGGAAGCAAGCCTTTTCCACAGCATTCCCTGTCTTATGGAACTCTGAATTTCAGCAGGCCCCTACTCTCTTAGCCTTCCTTAAAGCTTTAAAGGCCTGGCTTTTCCCCCAGCCACTTGGATAAAATTGAATTATTGCACATTAGAAGTTTGACTTGGTGCCAGGTCTTTGTTGTTCTTAATGTTTTAATCTGTTTGGTTTTATAGTTTTAACATGATTTTATATGTTGTTTTAACTTTTGATTGAGAGCCACCCAGAGTTGGTTAGAAGATGGGTGGCTATATCAATGTTTGAAATAAATGAATAAAATTTAAAAAAAATAAAAAAAGCAATTTTTACTATGTAACATGACATCATACATATGTAAGGCCAGTTTTGAATATTACTGTATATGAAAGATGTTCTTGTATAGGCTTCCCCCCTCCCCTTTTTTTAACTTGCTTTTTCGTCTGTGTTAAACTATATTAAGTAAACAGTCATTAGATGGAAATCAAGGGGAATTCCAAATTCAGAGCTAAACATTAATCTGATTAAATGCAGAATCCTAAACATACTTGATAAGGTGCGAGGTTTGTTACAAATGCTTCAGAATTCAGAATACATAAGATTGGAATCCTATTGTTAGAGAATAAAATTGTCGCAAGGAGGCCAAACAACTTTCAATAATCCTAGCTTTGGCCCAGATTACATGCTTTGAGGGCTAGTAATTCTTACATCTAAAAAGATTAAAAACAACCTTAGACTAATGGTTTCTTCAGCATCTCTGATCAAACATCTTAACTGCTCCCTTTTTCTTTCTATGCATCCCTTTTCCCTTGAAATTATTTACTTGGCCACAGCAAAGAGAAAGAATGGAAGTAAGCATGTCAACAGCCAACATTTTTCATTAGTCATTGGGAGATTCCTTTATCCTATGTTACTAGCATCCCGAATGGGTACGTTCAGTTTAAATAAAAGAGATCATTACTATCTGAATCAATGGCTACCTTTCAAAAATCATACTTTTTTTTTTTGAGAGGGTGGGGGAGAAACGAAGCTATTTCTGTTTGAGACAAAATTAAATCAGCTTATTTTGCAATTAATTCAAATTAACCAGAATAAGCAAATCGGTATCAGTGATGTTTGTGTAGCTTTTCATTATTAATAAAGCTCTGACTGAGATATTATCTGATAGTATCCTGTAGTTAAATAGAAATTTATTTCCTAGACTTCTCCATACTTTTAAAAATGGACCCCTAAATATATCAAATCACATGGAACCACTTCAGCTGTACTGCCTTCATCCACGGATATCATCTCAAAGCTAAAGACTGGCATGTTAGAAAACCTTGTTTGTTCAGATTGAAGGATTATTGCTGCTGGCGGATTTAAGATGCGAACAGTTAAGGAAAATTATTATAATGATAAAAAGGGAAGGTACTTCAGATGCCATTAAAACAATGTTATTATTACCTGCTTACCTAATAAACATTACCAGGAGAAGCCCTTTCACAAAGATTTCAAATATGAACCCTGTAATAAATATGTGCTAAAACACATGTCCTAAAAGTAATCACAGGCTTAGAAATTATAGCCCTTTCCTATAGGACAGTTATTAACAAAAGCCCTTTCTAACATTTAAATCAATTCTTTTTCCTAAGACAGTGGTGGCGAACCTATGGCATGCGTGCCAGAGGCAGCACTCGGAGCCCTCTCTGTGGGCACATGTGCTGTTGCCCCAGTCTCACCTCCCCCCGCGACCCCCTCACCAGCAGCCTCCCTGGAGGAGAGTTGCCTCCGAGCATGGCCCACGCGGAGCAGAGCAGCCAAGGACATGGCAGCCAGGCAGCGTGGATAAGACTCTGCCTCATGCCCCATCACGCACAGTTGATGCTGCAGGGCACGGGTAGAGGGCATGGCTGCCATTGGCGCTGCTGGGCTGCCTGGGCAATCTGCAGCAGGCCCTGGAAACGGTGAGTGGCCTTGCGGGCAGGCAGGATGGGGGATGGGGTGCGGCAGGGCAGGGGGTGTGGCGGGGCAGGGGGTGGAGCGGGAGCGGGGCCAGTTTTTGGGCACTCGGTCTCTAAAAGGTTCGCCATCTCTGTCCTAAGAGAATGTGTTTAGAATGTATCCATCCTTCAGTATGGAGGGTTACTTCATAAGTGATAAATTTGATATGCAATTTCACCAAGAAAAGCAAACATAAAAATATGAAGCACCCCAAAAGCAAGCTAAATGAGTGTAGATCACAGAGATGTGATCTATGCATCTGATGGCATAAGCTGCAGCTCACAAAAGCTTATGCATTTTAATAAAATGTGTTAATTCAAAAAAGGAGCCACCAGAGTTATTAATCATTAATCTAAGCTCAGCTACTTTAAGATATGTGGACTTCAATTTCCAGCATTCTCTAGTCAGCTTGGGAATTCTGGGAGTTGAAGTCCACCCATCTTAAAATTGCCTAGGTTGAGAAACACTGGCTAGAAGAAACTTATGTAAAAACCACCCTTATGAATGTGCCATAACGCAAGCAGGAGATGACAAATGATAAATTCGATAAACAACCCAGGAAACTTTCATATTTAAATAATTTATATCATTTTGTAAGTTTCCTTTTCTAAAATCTCCAGAGGAAATTGACTACTTTGCACATATATCATTAAGATCTAAGGAAATGCTGTACTTTATTTAGTTTTACCGTATTTTACATTTCGGTATATATTTATTTCTTTGGTCAATAGCTTATTAAAAAGCTCAGTAGCACAGTAGGTGGGCAAACCCAGTAGGTGGTAAAGGTTAAGATGAGCATCAAAGTATTAATTAATCTGATCCTTCACCATATGTATGTACGATATTGTACCTCAGAAGTTGGATATAATAATATTCTACCATTCAATTACTATAGAAATTATATCTTGCTCTGGTAGCTCTTTATTTTTCAAAATTAAATAGATTCCTATTACACATAGAATTCTACAGCTAGAAGAGGACTGGCCTCAGTGTCAAAATATATTAGGAAGTTTTTTTCTGTTGTGCAAACAGAATTTGTTTTCCAATAACTTAACCCATTATTGTGTTCTGCCCATGAGCAATAAAGAATAGGTCTTTCCCTACTGGTGTGCAACATCTTTCAGGTCTTTGAAGAGAACATATCACCCTCACTCTTCTCGGCTCAAGGCTAAACAGGATTGTAACAATACTTGTACAACATTTCAGAATTTATCTCCAAAAGATGCTTTGAAAGCATGGAGGAGCTCTGTGTCACTATTTTAAGGTATGGCAGATAAGACGTAGGTTTGTGTTCCTGGATGGTCCCAAACATGTTTTAGACATTCGCAAGGGATGCACAATTGTACTAAATGTGTCAACAACTTCACTCAGTTTATAGGCCACACTGCCTTTCTCCAAAACCCTTCCAATGTTCCTTCTGAATCCTTCTTACAGCAAGATGCCCAAAACCAGGCAAAACACTTGAGGAGGCATCTGATCAATGCGGAACACACCGTGATTATTTCTGCCTGTGATTTGGAAAGGACACTTTTGCTATTATAGCCTAAAACTGCCCTTGCTTTTTTCTGCAGACATATCATATTGCTAATTCATATTCAGTTTTTAACTCATATTCAGTTTTCAATCAACTATAGTTCCAATGCCTTTTTCACTATTACTATTACTATTACTATTACTATTACTATTACCAGGCACCGTCTAACCTCATGGTTCTCAGTCTGTGTTCCACAGCACTCCATGGGATGACAATGAATTCACAGGGGCAACATGATCCATTTGACTACTTCATAAACAAAAGCATTCACGAGGGCACACAGTTTGGGAACCACTATGGATGCCTTGACCTGAGTAAGTTTGGAAAAAATCTGCCCTAACCTATACTTGCCCATTTTATTTTGTCCTTAAGTGAAAACACTTTGCATTTGACAGGGAGACTATAACTAGTCTCCATTCTATGACTACAATTGAGTCCCAAATTTCCGTTGCTAAGCAAGGCAGTTGTTAAGTGAGTTTTGTCTCATCTTACAACCATTTTCGCCAGAGTTGTTAAATGAATCACTGCAGTTGTTAAGTGAAGCATGAGATCATTAAGCAAATCTGGCTTCCCACATTGATTTTGCTTGTCGGAAGCTGGCTGAGCAGGTTACAAATGATGATCTTGGGACAGTGCAACTGTCATAAATATAGACCAGTTGCCAAGTGCCCGAATTTTTATCACATGACCATGGGGATGCGGTAACGGTTGTGAGTGTGAAAACTGGTCATAAGTCAATTTTACAGTGCCGTTGTAACTTTGAACAGTCACAAAACAAATGTAAGTCAAGGACTACCGGGGAAAAAAGTCAAGACAAAGATGACAATCAAAGCCCAATTCCCTGTTGTATGCATCATTAGCTTTTAACAGATGGCGCTATATTAGGTAATTGGTTTTTTTTTTGTTATTTTCAGCTCACTTCTCTGATTTGTCAAGAATCTTTTCCATTTTGTTTCTCCATTCCATATAACTATCCCACTAAATTTTCTGAGATCTGCAAATCTGAGAAATATTCCTGCCATCTCATCATCCAAGTCATTAACACAAATAGGGCAAAGAAGAAGACTTGAGTGTGGTACCCCACTCAGTACCTCGTTCCAATCTGATGAAGAACCTTTGATGATCTCTCTTGGGGCATGTTTTTTGAGCTAACCACGTACTCGATCAACATACCATCCAGCCCACACAAAGCTAGCTTGTTGATTAGAATGACACAGGGCAGTTTGGCAAATGCTTTGCTTTGGGTTCTCCAAATTAGCTTCATAATTTTAGCTGTATGGCTTTACATATTAAAATGTAATAAAAATCATTGCAAAATTAGTAAGTGAAGGGTAATGTAAATATTTTTACTCCAATAATTGTTATGTACATACTCTGAAAAAGAAAATCCAGAAAATATGCATTTGCTCATGGAAACAAACTTTTTCCAATTTTTTTCTTAATAAAGACAAGGAAATTATTATCCAAAACGGATGGAATAACATGAAATATAAGTTCGGTTCAGATGAATTTGAATAAAAATATGTGACATTATATTTCCAAAAATATCTGGCCAGATAAGAGTCCTATCAATGGAGTGCTAAGAGAGATGCATCTAAAAAAAAGATATAGATAAAATATTATCAAAGAATTTTCAAAGAAGAAAGAATTTCCTTGTTAAGTCAATTCTGTATATATATTACATGGGGAAGAAATCATAGTATACCAAAATGAATTTAATTTTATACCTCAGAAAACTGTGTAAGAAATCTAGAATATTTCTGTTAATATATTGCTTACCTAATCTATTCAAATTAAATCAGCAACAAATTGATTTTCTGTTTTTCTTTAAATTAAATAACAAGGGGGGGGGAAGTGCCCAATAATGATTTTATAAAAAAGAACTGGACTCTCACCTATTTTTTCCCCCTTTATTTTAAAATTTTATTTTCACTATTAAAATTTGTAATCAAATCTACAAGTATATGCCAAATGAATTCAATATATAAAATATATGAAAACCAATTTATATGTTTGCGTACTATTTTTGCAATTAATTCTCATTATATTTGGCATAAAATGCCATTTGAAAAGTATCTCTTTAAAAATAGGACGCGCTTTCTAACATTCAAGATGGCAGGCTTCCTTAAGCCAGCTGGGGTTGACAAATCTCTTAAATATTGCATCTAATCTTTTTTAATATTATAAGCTAAACCTCAAACCGCTTGTTTTATTCTGTAGCTAAAATGTCAGAGAAGCTACAGCCACAACCTTATATATTCTTTTCCTTTAAACAAGACTCATTACCACAGTGGGAAATCTTCTTCCTAACTTTTGTTCCACTTGGTTGCAGCGCACTTTGCCTAGCAAAGTCATCAATGCATGATGAATGAAGAGTTTGTTCTTAAACCAGCTTTTGCAGAGCCACTGTTTTGGGGCTGAGAGAATGTGTGAGTGGTCCAAAATCATTCATTTGGCTTCTCTGCCTAAAGGAGGGTCAGAATCTATGTTTTCCTGCTCCTAGTCCAACACTTAAATTACTACGCCACATTGTCTCTCGCAAGGGAAATGGGAGCTACTCCTGAGAAAATGCACAACAATTCTTCAGTAGCTGTAAATAGTCTGGGACAACTATCTGAAATATGCAATCATAATTGCCCCGATCAGTGCTTTTTTTGTAAACAAAAAAAGGTGCCAGAACTCACATATGTCATACAACCCGCCTTGCCTACCCTACAAGGTTCCATCCAAAAAAGGTGCCGGAACTCCGTTCTGGGCGTTCTATGACAAAAAAAGCCCTGGCCCCGTTGCATATAACTGTAAACAATCAAAATACTACTAGCATTTCAAGTAAGTCCTGTAAATATACTTAAAGAAATAAAAATATAAAACTACTTTCAAAACAATATATTTTGAGCCTGAATAAACAGGTCTTGCTTAGGGCATATGGGGGAGGGATGTGACATTTTAATGATTATGAACTTAATTGCTGAATGAAATATGAGAGGAATAGCATGCACATTTGTCAAAGTAGAATGAAAGATCATAAAATATGCAATCCACGAACATTGTCATGTCCCAGACAACCCGAAATCTTGTAGAATGTAAGTGGAAGCGCTTAAATATATTCTTCAATGCACTTTTCAGGAAATATCCTGATTTGTACTTCTCTTTATTTGAAGATACGATTTTAACATTATTAAGTTTGGCGATTACTATTTCTTCTTTCTTATAATTAGGAGAAAACCTTGCAAGTTGCCAAGTCCTGTTAAAACAACAGCACTATATTGTTGCTATGGAACCAATGGCTGGGTTTGTTTATGACATGTTTTATAAACCCAACAGCATTATAATTAATTTAAGTTTAGTAGAATCAAATAGACAAGATGACCTGATACCTGGTGGTCTTAATCAACAGAGGATGAAGATGAAGCACCACACCTTTGAAAAATCCATTAATCAAAACAAATTACAGCATATGAAGAACATCAAAGCCAGAGACTGCGTGCATTCAAATAATCATAGAGGAGAGCAATATAGCTGCCATGGCGTAGGAGGAAAAGGAAACTGGGAGTAGTACTGGAGGGACCAGCAGTAACTTCAGGAAAAATACAGGTACGTATAGCAAATAAAAGGGATGGGAGGGGGGGTGTATTGCTGAAAATGCCAAATTTACTCTGCTACAAAGATAGAAGACCAAGAAGTCATCAGAGAGGGACATGCAGAACTGCCAAAATGATTCACAAGTGATTCAGACCTTGTACTTGTGAAACCCCTCCCTGCTAAAGTATATCCTCAATTTGTTCAGGCTTCCAGCAAGCCTGGAAGAAAAGATGCTGCTTGTGTTTAAGAATTAGATTAACTTTAGTCAGTGAATTCCTTAAAGCAGTTGATTCTGAGCCTGGGAAACAACCAACTGGCTTAGTAAATATCAATGAGGGACTGCCCTTGCAGGTCAAAGCACCTTTCCTAAATTAGTTTTGAAGTGTGCACAGCTATAGCAATCCTAAATGTTGTCAGATGGGTGCTTGTTTTATTAAAAGCAGAAGGATCTTGCTAGTGGCAAGAGGTAGGGGTGCCTGCAAGCTACCCATAGTCAAATTGGTGGTCAGAGCCACACAGTAAAAGCCTTGCTTCTTCTTTTTTTCTACATGTGTCATTCACATCAAAAAGTATTGGGTTTTTTGAAAGTAGGCATTTTAATTATATCTTTAGTGGTTTATCTTTGGGTGTAAGGCAGATGTATCTTATGCAATTCGGCAAGCAAAGGAATAGATTTACGACCAACTATCTCCATAGCTTGTGGCTGTCACAGAAAGCCACCTCTTGTTGGGGTTTTGGTTTATTTTCCTGGCAGATGAAAACATCTCCACTAACCATCAGTCACTCTTATCTCTCTATCTTCACCGCTGATGTGATGGCAGTTGCCCGCAACTCATGAATTCTGAAAGAACTGTCCTCTACAGTTTTGGCTGAAGAAGCCCTCCAATGCATTTGACTCAAGAACAATCACGTCAAAACAGTCTCTACCAGTACAGTTGTTCCTAACACAGTGTCTTCTCCAGACTTAAAGAAATTTGACGGTGGCCGATTCCCTAACTTCCCTGAAATGGACATATTGAAGTATCCGTATGCGTGCAGACACGCATAACAAACCAACCTGCAGAATGGAAATTAAGCTCAATTAAGTGCAGTAATATTGTCTATGCTTATTGCTTAATTATAAGCCTATGTTGCTGAGAAGACAACTTAAAATAGGCTGTGTGTTTCCTGGATGCGTTTGTCTGGTTAATGAGGAAGAATGCTGCTAACCTGAGAAACAAGCAAGTAAGCAAGTATCTAAATAAACCAGCAGCGGCAGTTTTGTGAGTCCCGAGCAGCCAAAGATTATGACTAGCACTTTCATGCTTAATTGAAATCCATGATAAGGCTGTTGTCCATGCAGTCTATAATTAGGTCTTAAATGTTAAGTTTATATAGATGGTCCTGAAGTAAAAATGTTGGCAAAGTACTTGGCTTCACGCTGCCTGTTAAACCATAATTTCTGTTTCTGAAACCAGAGCAAATTTATTTTTTTAAAAAAATAGGCATTTTCTCCTGAAAGAACCATGCAAATATGCATTCTAAAGGAATAATTTAAAGTCGCCTTATAGGAGATGGGCAGCATAACATTTTAATCAACAATTTTTTTTAAAAAAAATGAATAAATAAAATAATTTATATAAAAACTGGTACAATACCAAATTCTTTCATGTGCACTCCTTCAAAAATGGCACATAAGCATAGTTTAATTTTTTTAATGTTTAAAGCGATTGATTTATTCAAGTGTTTGTTGGTGAAATCTTTTGCATGCCTCTCATTTTGTATTTTTTGCTGCTATCATGTGTTTTCTTTTGTTTCATATCCTGGGGTCTGTTCTAGATAATAGGCATTTTTAAAAAAAGAAAAAAAGAATAAATACAATCCCAAAAACAATCTCTTTGTGCATTCTTTTTTGTCCAAGATTTCAATGTCATTATGAAATGAATCAATTGTGTATAAACTATTGAATTAAATTCAATCAGATTTCTGAGTTTGCTGCATCAGATATTTTATTTTATCCCTATTTGTCTAACTTCAGTCTTCTGGCAATGCTTTTATTTTACTTGGAAAACAATAATATGTATGCTTTTACCCCCTGCTAAAATGGAAAGTAGGAGTGAGCTATGTAAGTTTCAATGCTAAACACCAGGGGGAAAGTGTCCATTGTCCGTGCATGAAATTTGTATCTCCCTATTCAGGCGTGAGGAAAATGTAGAAAACAAGCCGTTAAGACTGGGTTAAAATTATGACACAGTAGTTAATTCATTTTTTCATAGTTTTAAGAAATTTTGCAAGCTATTTTACATGCAGTATTATAAACAGAAATATAAATGATCATAACCAAAAAGCAGCCTTTTATTTACGATATGTATAGAATTCACATTAAGCTTGAATTCTAAACTCATCTAAATAAGAAGGCTCAAACTACAATTTTCAGGTTAAAAATCAAAGTAGCAAAAACAGACATGGATTTCCTAAGAATGAAACAATGTGGATTCTTTTGCACAAATATAAGGTCAAAGCCACCGACTCGTGTTTTTCAGACAAATTATGGGCTGTATATCATTCACATTATAACAACATTTGCACTGTAGCAAATTGTCTAATTTGTGCCATTTGTGAGATTAGTGTATGAGATTATTGTGATTTCTACCAGACACCTGTTTTCTGGAAAAATATTGAATTCTGCAATTTCAGACCTCCAGAAAAAAAATCTTGGTTGTTAATTAACACACCAATTTTTACACCCTAACAAAAATTATGCACATGTACAGAGTTTGTAGTTATATTGGCCATAATTCCATATTATGAAAATTACACTGCAATACGATAAAAAAAAATCTACGTTAGACTGTAACTTAGGGAAACAAAATCTTATTTTGGTTCTTTCTGTAGAGAACAAGCATTCTAGACACTGGGTGAAATCAGAGCAAAACTTTTAAACGGCTTTCATTTAAATGCCAATGCAATTAAAATTAACTTAATAGAGCTGATATAATTCTCAATGTGTACTCAGTATTTTCCTTGTATTCAGAATAAAAATGGCAATATAGCAACAATTTTGGGAGAGTATCTCATTAGTACAGCTTTTTAGGCTTCACTTTTTCGTTTCCTGCACCAGGTTAATAGGAAAGTCCTGCAGACTGCACAAAGTTGCTCCAGCTTATAAAATGAAGCTCTCCTGCTTCAACTCTTCCGTCTTTTGGGCAGGAAGTGTTTAATCATTGAAGATGAAAACGGATAGACGATGGCAATAAGACTTCTCAACACTGCAGGATGTGTAAATGCAGATCCCGCTATTCAGTATCTATTTATACATCACATTGTCTGCGCTCGTGGTTGTGAATTTACAACCAGTACAAGATTCTTCCCCGACAAACCGGACGGACACAGACACACACACACAGCTGACAAGCATCCAGCAGAGGGAAAAGAATTACAAAAACCCTCTGATAATTCATGAATAAAATGAAACCCTTTCAAACAGGTTTTAGGTTTCAAATATGGATTTGTTGCTAGCTGATTGGCTTCGTTTTTAAAATTCAGCTTTCTTTTTCTGAAGAAATTATTGTTACCATGTGAGCATTTGACTTTAGTAGCTTCCGTTAACTTAGTCAGCCTTGCTTAGAAATAACCTGAATGAAATGCATCCTCTAAAGAACTGCCAATCAACATTCACAGTCCTGAACCATCTCTCTGCGTGTGCACGTTTGCCTGTCGCACGGCGTTATTTCACAGCTATGAAAATATACTTTTCAAAATTCATGCTAAAAGTCAGTGACATGAAGCTAAGCAGAAGTATGTAAGTATGTCCCCTTAATCTCAAGGTGTAAAATTCTTGTCAGGGATGTAGATGCTGGTGACATTTCCAATCACCTGGGACTGAGTGCTCCGCTGATTCAATAAACCTACAAAAGTACAACAGCCCTTGATGTCAGTTACAAGGTTTTACATACCTACCATGTGAGTGATTCTCAACTTCCCTGGGAATTTATTCAGATGTGTTTGCAGCCCATAACAATTTTTCTGCCTGCCACAAAACTGGTACAAAAACACATCACTTACCAACCTCATATAACTTGGTATTTTTTTTTGTATAACCCCCCCAACAAATATTCTAGTTTTTTTACAATTATTATTATTATTTTCAGCTCTTAGTTTTGAACTGAAAAGATACATGGCACTTTCTTTCTGTGCTCAAAGAATGCCATAAACAAGTCTTAACTTAATTGCTAATCAAGAAACGGCCTGAGCTTGCTATAATGTATGTTTGCTTTCTAATTATGAATTGACAAATTATTTCAGTTGTTGAAGGACAGATTATTGTTTCTTTAAAGGCAGTTCATCATATCCTGTCAACCTCCTGATACTTAAAATGAATTTTCTATACCATTTGCAATAGTGTATCTGTAGCTCTGGTGTAGGATGAGGGTGAAGGTTCGTTCTCCGAGCTTGTGGATTGGTTTCCGAAAGTTTTGTTACCAGGCTAGGTAACATCTTCAGCAGAGTTTAGGGGATGTCAGTGTCTTCTGTTTATAAGGGCTTCAGGTGTGGGTGGGTCTAGTGAGAGTCTTGTGGTGGGTCAGGTTTGAGTGAGTCAAGTGAGGGTCTGTGATGGGTCTTGTGATGGGGAGATTACATCAAATGAGGGTCGGTGCTGTCTCTGGTTGATTTGGATTCTGAGGAGTTCCTAGGCTGCATATAGGTCGATGTGTCTGATGGTGGAATTGCTTGGGGAGTGGCGGGTGGTAGCGTGGCCGATGATTTTTGTGTTGCTCCAACCGAACTGGTGCTGTTTGGTGTCGTGAACCTTCATCCTCATTCTATACCGCACTAAGGATATATTAGAGGAACTCCATTCTAATTTCTGAATTAATGTATGGAAATATTTATGCAGTTCTTTAAAAATCTTGGCACCCTGAATCTTCACTGTAACAAATTCTTCACCAAATTCTGCAGGACTGAATTAGTGTGCAAAAATCTCAGCACCAAGCACTCACACGGCATTTATATCTCATCTGGATATTGTGTTATTTTAAAGGCAGCTTTTAATAGTGGCATAACATCAAAGCATTTTGTATTTATGTATGAGGATTTTCAACTCCTTCATTTTTTTGGAAAAATAAAAATGCTTCTATTCTCACACCCAGTATAACTTGATGTTGAGCTTAAATCAGGGGTCTTCAAACTTGGCCCTTTTTTGTCTTATAGACTTCAACTCCCAGAATTCCTCAGCCAGTATGCCTGGCTGAGGAATTCTGGGAGTTGAAGTACACAAGTCATAAAAGGGCCACGTTTGACGACCCCTGGCTTAAATGATATAACACTTTTTTTCAGCCAACACATTTTATTCTCTTTGTAAAGAAATCTTCTTGACCACACATTCATCCTTAGCAAAATATAGTTATGATACTGTATATTTAAGAACTTAGGAGACCTGAGTGAACTTTTTATATTAGCTTTATTTCCATATTCTATAAATGAAGTTCTAAAGAGTTATGAGAATGTAGGCATTATTCATTCTAGAAAGGTTCATGGTCACAAAACATATGTGGGATAAACAAAGTTCTTGTGCCATTAAGTTCTTTGCAGTCAACTTGGATATCCAGGTGTGGTGTACATAGACTCTTGGGTCACGGAGCTACAGATCCATGTGCTTGCTCCAAGGCCTACACGCCCAAAGGATCCCACCCCCTTAATGTAAATGTTAAAGCACATGGCCAAACAAGCTTGCTTACTTCCCAGGAGCATAACTGACTAATGAGAATGCCCAGAAACTATGTACCAGGTGTGGCTCACCTCCAGCAGAATGCCACCCTGATCATTCCTTTTTCAAAGGCTGATGTGCAAACTTCTCCGTGTCCTCACAATATAATGCTTAAAAGGCACTAGAATAATTATTACTGATGCAAAGCCATGGGAAATAACTTTCAAATCTGTGATATCAAATGTCCAAACACTTTGCAAATTTATAAATAATAATAGTAAAAATTTACAAAATATAAGTCATGTCCTATTTGGAACCACAGGTTGCAAAAGTTTACAATCTCTATAGAAAATATAGTTTTTCTCCCATTGGACATCATTTTGCTTAAGTTATTTTGGGGGAAAGTGTGAAGGCCACTGTGGGCAGAATGACGATATTAGCATTAGGGTGGCACCTTGGTAGATAGTACCAGCACTTGGAAGGACCTTTCTTACCTGAGGGCTTTTCTTTAATGTGTATTAAGCCTAAGTAATGCTTACATACGGTTTTGTTTTATGGCAAAAAATTGGCAGCACATCATCTTGTAATTGAATGGCGCAATTTTAGAGGGCTTTCGGAGATACATATGGATTCTGAAATTGCAAGCAACTCGTAGCTTGACTAAGTCTCTACCTGCAGTCGTAAGGTTCTGGGAACAAAACGTTCATAAAAAGCCCTGTGTTTTCTATAATGATGCCTTTACCAGACTTTGTACATATGTTTCCCCAATATAATAAAAGCAGGATACAGATAGATAGATACAGTGCTTTTTTTCTCAAAAAAAAAAAAAAAAATGGTGCCGGAACTCACACACGCCATACAACCCTCCTTGCCTACCCTACAAGGTTCTATCCAAAAAAGGTGCCGGAACTCACACATGTCATACAACCCCTCTTGCCTACCCTACAAGGTTCCATCCAAAAAAGGTGCCGGAACTCCATTCTGGGCGTTCTATGAGAAAAAAAGCCCTAGATAGATTAGATAGATAGATAGATAGATAGATAGATAGATAGATAGATAGATAGATAGATAGATAGATAGATAGATAGATAGATAGATAGATAGATAGATAGATAGATAGATAGATAGATAGATGAAAGGGAAGGGAAGGGAAGGGAAGGAAGGAAGGAAGGAAGGAAGGAAGGAAGGAAGGAAGGAAGGAAGGAAGGAAGAAAAAGAAAGAAAGAAAGAGAGAAAGAAAGAAAGAAAGAAAGAAAGAAAGAAAGAAAGAAAGAAAGAAAGAAAGAAAGATGTTTTACTCCTCAAGGAAATCTTTGGGTCAGGATTATGATCCACTAAGATCACTACCAATGGTTAGTATGAACTTACTATGCTCTTGAAATGATACAGAAGCTCTTACAAATAAAATAAATTATTCTGGGTCTAATCCTGCAAAGCCTATGCTTTAAAGTATGACAACCCCTTTTAGGTATGGGTATGTAATGAAAGTATATTAGACAGCATTTAGTAAGAAAGAAATCTGAGGGATGATTTTCCTTTTTTTTTTTAAGTAAACATGGTTGTGTACACTGGCCTCCTCCTTTAGGTCAAACATTAAAACTTGTCTTGAAAAATAAGACCTAACGATAGTTATTATAAGGTGAACAATATGTTGCTATGGAACATGCCACTGAAGAGAATGCAGTAATGGCCTCTCTAGTTAATGTGATTAGAGCCATTATTGACATAATGCCAGGAAGACGCAAAGCCATTAGCATTATGCTACAGCTCATTCCCAGCCTCTGTTCAAATTTACTATTTGATCCACTATTTTAATTGTCTTCCATCTTATTCAGAGTGGCGTTTTGCAAAATGCATAATTAAAAGCTGATGTTATTCTCTGTTCTTCACAAATTAAAAACATGGCAAATGAAGATTCATTCCTCAAAAAAATTAATAAACCAGAGTCCTCTGATGCAGGTATTTCTAGGTACTGCAAGTTAATATTGGGGACATTTTGCTGTACAACATTTTGATCTACATGCTATACAGTATGCACATAAAGCTGCAAGCAGAGTTTGCCTAGGGATTAAGATCTCAATATCACCAGTAGGTGGGTATCTGCGTTTCCTAGCTTAGTCCAAGAAGGCTGTCAAAGTCAAGCTAATTGCTGGTCACAGACAGATCTGTGGAGCTTTCTTGGCGACAGTATATAAGTGGTTTGGCTATTGTTTTCTTCCTTACTCTGCTTTATAGGATGGTGTTGACATGAAAATATTTACTGAATGAAATTATGCAGAATGTCTGTCTTTTGATTGCACCCTTTTTTTTAGTGCTTAGTGAGTTCATACAACAGAGATCATGGTGTTGGCTGGTTGGAATTAACTTTGCAAGTAATATTTCAGACTAAATGAATTCATATGACTGCACAGTGCTTAGAAAATAGAACATATGGTGGTATTTCCAAGTTGGATTATATTCTTTTCAGATATTAAAAGCCAAAATGATATCTATTTCCAGGGGGAAAAAAGTACCTATCATGGAATCTATTCTAATTCATAATTTATTAATATCGCTTTAGTTCAAAGGCAATCTCCTTGAATTCTTTCCTATTTTTAAAAACTCCTTGGTGCTCTCAGATAGATGGCTTCTAATGATAGCAATCAAAAGACACTGCCTAGGTACACTTGTTACACTAAATCACAATGTAGCCTTTGTTGAAGCAAGTCTCACAATACATTGTCATAAGCCATAGTGTTAAAACAATAGTGGATAAATCACTCTATAATTATATATCCTATGTATAATTGCAATCTATTTTAAAATATCCATCCATCCATCCATCCATCCATCCATCCATCCATCCATCCATCCATCCATCCATCCATCCATCCATCCATCCATCCATCCATCTATCTATCTATCTATCTATCTATCTATCTATCTATCTATCTATCTATCTATCTATCTATCTATCTAATGAATTACTATACCAAATCAATAAATGCATGTCTGTGTCCATGCATTTAGCAATGTAGCCAGTATCCACAAAACATGAACTAGTAAAGGAAGCTAAATTAAAACAAGTCCATTCTTGAAGCAAATACTGTATAGTGATTGGTGTACAAAATGGACCTGCTTATTTTCCTGATGTCTCCATTAGCACTCAATAACATCTTGTCTTTAATTCCTAGCAATCTGTAAGAAAACAATCCCCTCAGAAATATAACACAAGGACTAGAGCAGGGGTCTTCAGACTTTTTATGACTTGTGGACTTCAACTCTCAGAATTCCTCAGCCAGCGTGCTTGGCTAGAGTGTGGAGTCTATGGTGATCTCTGAGATTGGTTGTTTGTTTGCAGACATTTACTTCACTCAACCAGGAAATGTCATCAGTGCAAGTGGGGGTTTGCTTCCTGTTTAGTGGGGGTTTGTTTCGCAAGGACAAGAGTCAGTAACTTTAACTCTTTAAGACCATCTTTCCATAAGGAGAGCTGCACTCATCCAAGTGTCAACCTACTAACTATATATGGATTTAGAAATGATAAAGCAGGGCAGAAATTTGCGTAGTTGCTATCACCCACTAACAATTCAGGGCTAAATTAGAATCAAGATACTTTGCCAGTTAAAATTATACCAGCTGAACATCTCTCCAGAAGAAAAGTATCATATTTATCTCCCAATTTTAATTCAAAATCTGTTCAGTATTTGCAGTAGAAAACATGTTCTTAAAGAACTGTTCAAACACATTTAATGCTTTATGATAGTCACATCAGAAAGTTGTCTGACATGGTCTACCTTGGTAGGCTGACAAGGAAGCAGAAATACCTATCATTAATTGGTGCACTTTGCAATATTCATGCTGGAGATAATGGCCTAAAAGTCATAAAGATGGTGACTTCTTTGTGACATCACAGACATATCCATTCATTTTTCTTGGCAATAGTATATAAATGGTTTGTTATTATTTCCTTCATCATGTTTGCCAGCACAAACTAATTTATAGCCCTGGAATTCCTGGTGACCTCCTTTCTATATATTAACGAAGTCTAATCCTGGTTGGGTTTTTCTCCAAACAAAGTGAGCCAAGTGCTCTTACTTGCTGATGTCTACATATAGCATTAGCACTTAGACTTCTATACCGCTTCACAGTGCTTTACAGGCCTCTCTAAGTGGTTTACAAAGTCAGCATAATTTCCCCCAACAATCTGGGTCCTTATTTTATTGACCTTGGAAGGATGGAAGGCTGAGTTAACCTTGAGCTGGTGAGATTTGAACTGCTGGAAGTCAACAGAATTTACCTGCAATACTGCATTCTAGCCACTGTGCCACCACGGCTCTTAAGCATAGGTTAAAGCCTATCAGATGTTAAAGCCTATATACATTTACTTATGTTATTATATAAACTGTGGCTTTGGTCCTACAGACAATCCTTAGGGCTTCCAAAGGCAGGAATATTTATTTATAAGATTGGGAAAACTCATGAAAACTTTGAATCTGTGCCAGCTTAAATAGTCCCATCCAAATTCTAATTCTGCCTGCAATATTTTTCAAATCCACCTCCTAATTCTAGTAAGATAAGGAGGGATGAGCATTGATCATGGTTAGGGGTGAGATAAGAATCACAGTGACTGGAGAATATCATGCCTGCAGGTGGAATTGAAATTATCAGGGATTCCCTCCTCATCTGCTAAATGAGGATTTTATGTTTGGTTTTGTGGTGGGGTCCTGTGTAACAAATGGATTTTTTCATTCTATGAGCAGCTTAGATAAAGAGACTTCATATTAATTCATCCTCTAAAAAAAGGCAACACTAATCAGCTTTAGTCCTCCTAATTGGTAGGTTATTCAAGTTTATTCTTTAGCCCTGAACAGTTTTAGTGCAGATTATAAGATTAAATAATGTTTAGTATAATACTTTTAGATAATAAAATGTACAGACATTTATTAATTAGGGAGTACAAAGTATAAATTAAATACACGAAGTGCTGTAGGCTGCACTAGCTTTGAAGGTTTTTAATGGTTGTGTGCAGATCAAAATTAAATAAATAGGCTAAGGATTCCATCATCTTAATTTATTACCTTGAACAGCAAGGTACCAACAGGATTATGCCAGAGATACTCGTGTGCACAGCATGTTTGAAAACACAACACTTTCCCACTTTATGGTGGGAAAGGTTATTAATGCACTTACTCAGATGCCAAAATCAGAAAATAGTTCAAGATCTATCACCTTTTCCCAGATGCCTTGGGGACATGGTGGATTACTTAACAGGAAATCGTTCAACTTATTTCAAACCATCAATATTCATTTGTGTGAAGTATTGTAAAGAAATCCAGTTCTAATAAAAAGATTCTTTTTTTTTTTCAAATTGGGAAAAAAACCAAATCTTGTAAATTAGCATAATGGTTACAGGTAGTCCTCGACTTATGACCACAACTGAGCCCCAAATTTCTGTGGCTAAGTGAAACATTTGTTAAGTGAATTTTATGACTTTTCTTGCCACAGTTGTTAAGTGAATCACTGCAGCTGTTTAGTAATACGGTTATTAAGTGAATCTGTCTTCCCCCGTTGACTTTGCATGTCAGAAGGTCGCAAAAGCGGATCACCTGACCCCGGGACACTGCAACAGTCATAAATATGAGTCCGTTGCCAAGCATCTGAATTTTGATCACATGATCCTGGGGATGTGGCAATAGTCATAAGCGTGAAAAATGGTCATGTCCCTTTTTTTTTAGTGCCATTGTAACTTAGAAATATCACTAAATGAATTGTTGTAAGTCAAGGACTACCCGTATATCTTAAATTCTGTGCTGCAAAAGTCCTGTTTGCCTTTGCACCTTCAGTCTTGGCTGCAAGAAAAGGTGGGCAGTCCCTCCTCTTGTTTCTCATCCTACTGGTGATATGATTGAAAACATGCTCCCCACGCTATCTGTGCCTTTGTCCGAAGTAGGAACCTTTTGTGCACATGAGAATGTGAGCTGGAATCTTCCACAAACTGTGACTGAATGGAGAGTATATTATGCTTCATTACTGCATCTTCAGATATCATCCTATAAACCACTGCAATATTTTTGCACCTTGTGCTCTTACTTCTCCCTCTCCTCTTCCGTCATCTTACAAATATTCCATTTTTTCTACCAAATTACAAACGTATAAGAAGGGACTGAGGAAATTAGCCCCAAGCGATATGTTAGGGCTACGTTTATAATTTTTGCAACTGATTTCCCCTTTTATTGGTTACAAAATAATCAAAGATAAATAAGACAGAAATCGGTGCCAGTTGCAAACAGTGGCATTGGTCGTGTGGACAGTTTATGGGGTTTAATACTTCAGGTCTAATTTTAGTGGACTNTTCTTCTTCTTCTTCTTCTTCTTCTTCTTCTTCTTCTTCTTCTTCTTCTTCTTCTTCTTCTTCTTCTTCTTCTTCTTCTTCTTCTTCTTCTTCTTCTTCTTCTTCTTCTTCTTCTTCTTCTTCTTCTTCTTCTTCTTCTTCTTCTTCTTCTTCTTCTTCTTCTTCTTCTTCTTCTTCTTCTTCTTCTTCTTCTTTTAATGCCAGAAAAAGCTGGCTCGGAAAGACCAAGGTAAAATATTTACTGTTGGCTATTAAACTGCATCTTTCAAGTTAAGGCTAATGTGCTTCCAAGCCAGAAGCATTACCAAGGGGTTAACGCTGTAGCATTAAAATTTTAGACACCGAAACACCGAAGAGCTTGGGAAGATCTTATAAGCAAAGGAGCACAAATAGAGTGGTGTAGTCACTGAACCACAAGCGGTAGTTTTTAAGTGAAAAGTCATGCAAAGGTACAAGAGCCTCGAGTCTCTGGTGTAACAGGTACATCTACGTCCATCTCTCAGCTCACTCAAGTGCTAATAAACCCCTCGTCCATCCATTTGAGTGGGCCCATTTGCTCCTTGTAGGCAGAAATGGTTATTTGCTGTACAGATGCGATTACACAGTCACTTCCTCTCGCCCATGATAACAGCATGTAAAACAAAAAAGTGCCCTTTCTTGTACACAAAGGTACTTATCAGGATCCCTGGGCACTGCATACCAAGCACTCAATATGGATTGATGGGAGAGTGGAAGGGACACAACAGGAAATGGACAAGGGCACATTTCCCAGGTTAATAGCGTAATGATGCTCTGTTACTAAAAACTCAGGGCAGCTTTACCAACTCTTCCACGGATGCTTCTAAAGCAGTCCTGCTTCTCTTCATGGAAGGAGATCTGATAAAATAAAATAGTGTTAAAGGCCGCTTCAAATTTTAAAACACTCCTATTAGTAGCACTTCTCCAATCTCTTTCTGCATGCTTCCCCTCCTCTCCCTAATTCCCTCCACTGAGGAATAAAAATTAACATGTGTTTTTGGCTTCCACTATTATGTCTTAATTTGCAGCCCTTTTAGAGAAGATGGAAATAAGAATGATATAGGAAAAACCTTTCCCTCCGCCTTTCCCAAATTCAGCTTCTAATCTAAAGCAGCAGTTCTCAACCTATGGGTCGCGACCCCATTTGGGGTCAATCGACCATTTCACAGGGGTCGCCAAGCAAGGCTGTCCGCCATTTTTTCCCCCTCTTCCGGCGGGTGCCTTACCTCCCTTGGGCTGGGCCAGCTGGTGGTCGGCCTGCTCCATCTCTGCCGCTTGCCAGCTACGCCTCGGCCGGCGCAGGGGGCAGAACCATGCATGCGCGGCGCTCCCGGGCAGGGAAAGTCCTCGACTTACGACCGCTTGGGTAGTCCTCGACTTACAACCGGTTTAGTCCTCGACTTACGACCGGTTTAGTCCTCGATTTACGACCGGTTGGGGGTCGCGGCATTAAAAAGGTTGAGAACCACTGATCTATAGCAAAGAGGCTTAGTCTTTTGGGTTGGTATGCACATTGGGAAGTTTCTAAAAGGTTTGCTCAGGTAATGGCTTTCACGGCAAAAAAACTTTGCCATCTACAAAAAAATAAGCTTGGATTTTCTCTGCTTGCAGTTTTTATTTTTCTTAGCATTTATGTCCATTCTGTGTCCATGAGGGATATAGAACCAGAGTCAGAAATAAATAATGCTGGAGGCTGTCATTTTGTTTTGGAGCATGCCATATTTTCATTAAAAACAAATAAAGGAATATAATTTCTTTTTTTAAAAAAAAATGCCAGATGGGACAGGGAATTTGAAAATGTAAAGGGAAGTATTCTAGAGCCCCATGTTCAGAACCCCAAATCTAAAGCATTTTGTACATGACTATAATTCGATCGTAACTTGTAGGACATTGCTCTGCAATTAAGAATCCTTATTAGGGGAAAATATCACCAATTTATTACAGACTTTGTGTAGGGCCAATTAGAATTTACATATAGTCTCCTCCCGTTCACTGCTCACTCTCTGCAGAACAGAGTGGCCAATTCTGGGTAGGAATTCCTCTGTATATTTATTTATTAAATTTATTTATTTATTTATTTAAATTTAAATATATGGCGGGATAGAGGGAATGCCCTGAGTCCCGCCACTTGTCCGCTATGATTTTTGGTGCTATTATTTATTTATCAAAGACAAGATTTTAGCTTAATTTATTGTCCGGACAAGATTTTTGTGTGGGTATGTTTTTGGGGGTGACTTTGTATTAGTTTGATGCGGTCCGCGGCCGCACGGAATAGATGGGTTCAGCAATGAGGATTTAAAAAAAAAAATGCAAAAAGGAAAACTTGTGTGCAATAATTAAAAAAATTAATGTCATCCTCTTTGATGGATTGACACTCAAAATAATAACTAAACAATTCCTCCTTTCAGGAAGGTTGTCCAGAAAAATCTAACACAGAAAGGAAAAAGTGATGGGGAGAAAACAGAACGTAAAATGCCACAAGCATCAGTTCTTAATGTACCACAGATCTTCAAATAGGTTATGTAATATTCAATAATATAGCTATTATGGAAATGGACGTTAGGGCAACTTGGATAATACCTTTCTCCCAGTAAATTTATCTTCCATGTCATCTATGTTACAGCCCTTCAAATATTTGAAAATAATTATCTCCTAAGTACCACTTTCTCAGGGTAATCGTATCCACCTCCTTCCTCCGGGCTTGGTTTTGAGGCCTTTCGCCATATTGCCCTCTTCTGGATACCTTCCAAGCCTAATTATTTGTATCAAAGCTTGCAAGCATTGCAGTTTTGAAGCCATGGTTTCATAGGTATGGAAATAAGGCTGAAATGAGTGTAGAAATCAACATGTTCTTTGCTGATGTCACTCAGAAAAAGTCTTCTATGAAGTTCCTCCAGGCAAGAAATTCCCACCTACAGATTACCTAAATATTTTTCTCTCTCCCCCATCCCCCACTTTTTACCTGTCCTACAGAGCAGCAAAACTGTTCAGAAGCACAAGATGTACAAATCTGCTAAGGGATGTTACACCAGGAGATACTTGGGTTCAGAACACGATTAAAAAACACTGATGAGCCTTTTAATTCCTATCCCACCCTGTAAGTGAAAATATATAACGATAGTACATAATGTTTTGAAATTTGGTTCCCCTGCTAAAATTTCTAAGAACGCCTTGTCTTTTATATGTCAAAGTTTCAAACAAAGTAGCACAGTAGTTGGTGTAGAAATGGGGCAATTTTACTGCATCCATACTCCTATGTACACAAAAATACTCCTCCAGTCCTGACACACTGGAATATGTACAGTCAAAGAGTGCTTGAGGCAAAGATGCCACCCCAGCCTTACATGTGTCTGCTTTCATTTGTCTACAAGTGTGCTTATAGATAAAACAAGCCATCCAGATGTCATCGCAAGCGGAGTTCATATGCTGACTTCACCAAGACACAACTGTTCGCTGCCAGCACACAGAGTGGTAAAGCTAAAATATTTAAACTCTGCGCTACTGAACACAACTTTTGAGAGTCACTTAGCATCTGATTACAGCATCTGACTTCAGGATTAATTAGCGTACATTCCAATAAAATAATCACATCCTTCCAAACGCAGGTAGCTGGCATATGCTCTCGTCTGAACAACAGTTTGGAAAGAATACACCAAAGCACGCTGAGCAGCCTCTAAGGAAACAAAAGATTTATTGATCATAAATGAAGGCAAAAACATTACACATAACAGGGAAGTACATGTAATAATAATTAGTCCCATTTCTGGTTCTGTGGTTACTTTCAATGACTGCGATGAGTTATGTCTCCCACGAGACTGGCTTAGGAATAATTCTTTGTAGGGTAAGATGAAAGGACATACACAGCTCAGCTCCCTCCTGATTCAAAATATGGAGATCAATCACTGATCTAACCAGACAGAGAATGTCCAGAAAAACCCAATAGCTAACAGAAGCATATACTGTAAGCTGAAGAAAGGAGCAGAAAAATTAAGAAAAATAAAGAACCGATACTTTCATATATGTCTCTATGCCTAACAACGGTAAGATTTATATTGTTAAGTTTATATCTTATCTTTCTTCTAGAAAAGGTACAGCTGGACTCATAGCATTCCATCTCCACACTATTTTCCCCATGGCAACACTCTAACGAAGTACTATAGGTTGAGCTGAGAGAGAATGACTGGTTTACTGCCAGTCAGAGAATCTCCATGGCTAGCTATGGATTTGAAGTTGGGAGTCCCTGGTCCTCCTCAAATACCTAAACTATTACTCCAGATGTGTCCCAGAGACTAACACACAAAATACAGCCTTTTTTATGCTTAAGGACAGAGAGTTCAACAGGAGTGAAGACAGTCTTTCTCCAGAATCTATATGATAAATTAGTGTTTTATATTAATTGTCTCTTTCATTTATATCGTGTCTTTCTTCCAAGGAATTCACAGTTATTTCACAGTTACCATTGCAAAAAAACTTCATCTTCTAGATAAATACAATTTACAAACTTGACAAAAGGTTGTTGTTGTTGTTGTTGTTTTTGTGAAGAGGAATTTGTTACTTTTGGAAAGAAGGGCTTAGAAGAAAGCCAGGGAACAGGTCTTCATCCCTGATTCAAGCCAGTGATATTGTTGTATAGTTCAGTGGTTTATATCAGGGGTCTTCATACTTGGCCCTTTTATGACTTGTGGACTTCAACTCCCAGAATTCCTCAGCCAGGCACGCTGGCTGAGGAATTCTGGGAGTTGAAGTCCACAAGTCATAAAAGGGCCAAGTTTGAAGACCCCTGGTTTATAGCCTACATTGCAGGAAGATTTTCCTTGTATTGTACAATTATACAATCAATGTAATTATAAATATGAATCAAAATATATTACAAGTTATTTAAAAACAAATGTGTTGGAGGATGATCCCATTGGACTACTGCTGATCTTGCCCTTATGAGGCACAGGGTTGAACTGAGCTAATTTCTGTGTCATATGCCTCTTCCTGTTCTTGTGTTTACCTCCCAATATTTCTTATGATCTTAGTAATAACTCTCTGAAGCTCAGATCTTAAACAATTACTTTTACTTGGATTTTATTTTACAATGCAGTCGATAACCCAATCAAACTAGTAACATAAGCTCTCAAGCTTTGGCTTACATTATGGTAACCTCTTAATGCCAATTATACTAGTTTATAAAACTGTCCCAGGCTTTTACCCAGAGTTAATCATTTCTTACATAAACCAGGCATTTCAGGGCATTTTGAATATGGCCCATTTCCGATTTGCAGGGAGCAGTGGGTTGAATAATTACAATATTTGTACTCTTTAAGGCTGAAACCTTATGAACATTTCCCAGAAGTTTCTTTCTGAAAAAAGATGGATGGAATCACTTTGTAAAAGACCTGAAGCAGTAGTACAAATTGCTTTGCCTTTATTGCCATCAAAGGTGTCCGTGGGATGGGGTGGGGTGGGGTGGGGTGGGAAGGACAAAGGAGAAATCATCTATTCTGATGTTGCAATTTAAATTGAACCACTTAAGTATTTCTATGCAAAGTCATGATGCAAGTTTGAAAGTGTGCTGTTTGAGACATGGTGTCACTATGTCTACTTCATTTTTTTGGTATCATTGTAGCTAGTTACGGAACTGGTGATTGCCACTCATCCTCAATTTACTAGAATCAATGACTAGTCAAGGCCCTATGGGGGAAAACAAGTGGTCAATGTTATAGCTGCAAGGTGTTCTGATTTTGTCAAGCTGTGGTCAAATAACAACTGGCCCCTGGCCAGGCTACAAAATGCCAGTAGAACTTTTTATTATTCCTAGGTATTGACAACGCAGAGTGGATTTAAGTATTTTCTTGCCACATATTGTAGTTCAGGTTTTCCCCCCCCCAAATTATCTTCTGTAGAACTCCAGGAGGAAAAAAAAAAGGACAAAGGAGAAGTTATTTGAACGCAGCCAGCCAGTTGATCCTAGCAATTTTCCTAGGGCACAGCAGGAAGGGGATGACTTGTTTTCTTATGCAAAAATGTCATCACCACCATTTTACAGATCAGGGATTTTGATTTAAAAAAAAGAAGCTTTTATAAACTATATTTTGCCTCACTTTCAGTTTGGTTAAGCTATTTAAAGAGGGATGGAGCAGAAATTGTGATGGACTGAAAGTTTCCAGAGATCAAATGTTTTGATTGAACTTATTGTCACATTATGCAGCAGCTGCAAATTCAGGTTAATCCTTGGCCGAGAGGTAGATTAAATCCTTCTCCTTGAATGATATGCCTGCATGCATTTGTCCAAATATGTCTCTGTCTCATTTGCCAAATTATTTGTAGATACATTTTAAAAAATGAAACAAATCAAAAGCACAAATCCTACGAAGGAAGCATCTCCTTCTTCCCTTTCATTTATGATGCAGATTTCTTCAACTTCTCTTTAAATATGTCGGATTCCAGTTCTAAACTTTCAGCACTATGGAAACTAGAATCCAATGTATCTGGAGGTCACATCAGGCTGGGTAAGGCTGATATAAACAAAAGAGGGGCAATTATATCTGTTTAGGACAGTACAGTGATTCCTACAGAAAGGCATTTTATCCACACTAGGAGCCAGGAAAGCCTAAGCCTTGATATGATCTAAGAAAATAATTACTGAAATAAAAAAGGGGAGGAGCCATTTAGTGCACAATCTAAGATTAAAATACCAAATCGAATCCATTTTATTATTATTATGGTCATAAACCAGCATAAAAATTAACAAAACACAGCTGATTTTTTACAGAAACCTGGTTCTTGATTTAACCAAAGGATAAAGAATTATCAGTAAACACTAGAGAGAAACTAGAGTGTGGCTGAAGGCGGACTCCATATCAGTCAGTATGGCCCACTTTATGCCATTGATATATTATTCTAGTAGTGTGGCTAAGGCAGATGAGGTCTGAACAGCACACCTTTGATCTGTTCCAAATTATCAAGGACTGAGATTAGACCTGCTCCCAGATTGGCTTTCTTTTGAATACAATGCTCCAGAAATTAATCTGGCAGGTAAAACCATCAGCAGAGAAGTTGTCCATAAGGAAACATGGCGGAGAGTCATCTGGAAGCTGCAGTGCAAAAAATTAAGGACTTTTCTCTGTTCATCTCTTTTCTATCAGTTTTGTAGGCTCAAAAAACTACAAATTCTAAAATTTAATCACAAGTAGAGGAATATCAAAATCTCCTTAGTTTCTTTCAAAGCTTTAGATAGAAGTAAGTTTGAGGATTATGGATACTATTTTCACTTCTGCATGGGGGGCATCCAGAATAATGGTCTGACCAACGTACGATTCGAACAATGTGCTTAAAATTATTTTTACCTTATATCAGTGCTGATAAAAATTACTCTATAAAAAACCCCAATGTAATACTTCAGAGGTTTTTCTGTATGTTTTATAAAAATATATGAGACCTAAAAAACCCCCATAGAGTCATAACATGAACTGGCTCATTTGCTTTTACTTTATTGGAGTCCTGCATAGCAAGCATATTTTTTTTTAATTCAGCATTGCATATTGAATTCTACTCTAATCTGTTTGAACAAAGATATATTATTAATCTGCAATTTTCTTTGCTTGATATACAAACAGGACTGGGGAACAAAAGTCTTTGTTTTTTTTCTTCATCATCTTTAATTTCTATAAGTATATTAGTTTCTGTTATGCACGTGCTTCAGAGAAATACTATACAGTCTGTCAATAGCCCAAATTTGGTTTTATTGCTTACTTCTGAAGTAAATAAAGAGGACTACTGTCTTTAGTAGAGAGTCTTACTTTAGTATGGATCCTAGATTTAGCCAACTGGCTCCTTGTCTCTCTGCATTATTGCAGGATAAAACACTACTGGACACCCCCTCCCCTCACAACACACCCATTCACACAACCAATGAAAGCACACTATGTCACAAACTATGTCCCTTGGATACACTTTTTACATATACTCCTGGATTATTCAAGTTTTACTCCTGCGGGATTTTTTCATTTTCTTTCTGTGACTGTATCCCTGGACAGCTAAAGAGAACATGAAAAAACCATAGGGGAAAAAAAATCCCTTTAGGAATATATAATTGTCAGATTTGTGCCACTCTATAAAATAACCTATACATTCTTGATTGATCCAACTCGGTATAAGCCAAATTCCTTTCTTCATCCAAGTGAGCTGGGGGGGGGGGGGAAGGAAGAATATATAGCATAGCGTGTTCCTCATTTTTACAGATACACCTATGGTTGTAAATTACTATATTTGATTTATTCTCTTTCAATATGTTAGATGGGATATGAGCATTTGCTTAAAATGTCAGAACAGTTGCAGAGGACACTGAAGAAGGATGAGTCACTTGCTGTACTACCTTCTTGTTCTCTTTGAGAATGATGGTAATTGTTTAAATGACCTTTATATTTTTTTCCAGAATACTATGAAATTGGCTTGTTCCTTCTTCTCTAATTCTGAAGATCATCCAATTCTTTTTATCAAGGCCCAATACAGATGTGGAAAGAATAAACAGCATAAACAGGCAGATAACTTGAAACGTACTTCAGTGAGGAATTTCTCTACTTGATGTTTCTAGTGAAAGCAAAAAAAGTTGAGTTTTCCCTGTGATAAATAATCATTTCAACCACAGATGTGCTCTTACAGCACACTGTCCTCTCCCTGTGATTAACTGGCAAGCATGAGTCAGACATGAGTCCAATTATGTATGTATGTATGTATGTATGTATGTATGTATACATATACTGTATACATATATTAACCAATGGAACAGCTTGCCTCCAGAAATCGTGGGCACTCCATCACTGGAGATTTTTAAGACGAGACTAGACAGTCACTTGTCTGAGATGGTATAGGTTCTCCTGCTTGAGCAGGGGGCTGGACTAGAAGACATCCAAGGGCCCTTCCAGCTCTGTTCTGTTCTGTTCTGTTCTGTTCTGTTCTGTTCTGTTCTGTTCTGTTCTGTTCTGTTCTGTTCTGTTCTATTCTATTCTCTCTAATCAAGGTTGTCCATGATGTGGGTGCCCTTTTCCTATTTACCCAGAAGCTCTGTCCCAGGGATTCTCCCATGATTTCTGTTTTTTCAAGTTTAGGCAGACTATTTTATTCCTCCATTTTAATTCAAAGTTGGAATTAATTTTATTAAAATTAATAAATTTTGAATTAATTAATTAATTACTACTGCTACTTAGACCCTGATTTTTGTAGCTGTTTTGAATTGCTATTTGTTATTCCTTCATTATTTATTTATTAGTTGAACTGAGTGCTTCATATTCAGATATACCATGATTTTACATTTAACTTTTAGTCGCTATTTTGTTATGTAAGCTACTTTGGAGAAACTTCTATTTTAAAAGACAGCCTAAATAAATAAACTTAAAGAATATAGACTCCGAAGACTTATTCATTACTTCATGTCCTCTCTACCAAAGAGACCAACGTGACATTGTTTTCTATCGATACCTTCTTCTTAAATATCCACAATAAGCTTTATGGCTCAGTGGGAATCTGAATCTTGCTCTAGCAATGATTCAACCCATTATAACTAGAGAGGGAATTGCTTACCAAAAGAAGCTGTTTTCAATAGCATTCCCTGCTGACACATTCTCCCAGCTTTTAGTGTCAAACGTGAATTCATGCCTCAAGTAGGTTTTTTTGGATCCTGAAGCAAGACTGGACACAATCCAACATTGAATTAAGTGCACTTAACTCTGTCTCTATTGAATGACTAGTCGAATATGATCTGCTGTGGCATGACGTCCCACTTTCACTCCTTCGGTCATTAAAGACAGATGACTATATTTATGGACAAGATTATTCAATCCTAGGAATATTGTTCAAGAAAATACTTTTAATGTGAGCATTTGACATCAACCTTCGGTAAACTGCAATGGGTTTGGTAGGGCTGCAGCATCAAAAAGCTGAATCTGTAAATAAGATTAAAGAGGACCTTCATGACTTTCTATAATATTAGACCTCTTCATCCAATCTGTGTCCCAAAGATGCTTTTTCACGAGGCAACTGGACTTTCTTGTCTTTCTTTGAAGATGTTTCGCTTCTCATCCAAGAAGCTTTTTCAGCTCTGAAGAAGACGCAAAATGTCTTCAAAGAAAAACAAAGTCCAGTTGCCTCGTGAAAAAGCATATTTGGGATAACTATGACCTGGATGACTGAGAATCCCCATAGACATCCAATCGGTGTGTTCTCCACATATGCAGCCATTAATTTCCAGAAATCTAAGCAATTGCCACACTGGCTGAGGGAGTCTGAGAATTCAAGTCTACCCATCTGAAGGGACCTGTACTTCAAAGACCTCTGCACTTTTGAAAAAAAGTGCAGAGAACAGCAACTAAGATGATTAAAGGCCTGGAGACTAAAACATATGAAGAATGGTTGCAGGAATTGGATATGGCTAGTTTAGAGAAAAGAAGGACTAGGGGTGACACTATAGCAGTATTCTAGTGTTTGCGGGGCTGCCACAAAGAAGAGGGGGTCAACTTATTTTCCAAAGCACCAAAAGGCATAACAAAAAACAGTGGATGGAAACTAATCTAGGTGAGAAGCAACCTGGAATTAAGGACAAACTTTCCAACAATGAGAACAATTAACCAGTGGAACAGCTTGCCGTCTGAAGTTGTAGGTGCTTCATCACTGGAGGTTTTTAAGAAGAGACTGGTTTTTAAGAAGAGGGTTGGACTAGAAGACCTCCAAGGTCCCTTCCAGGTCTATTGTGATTGATTAATTCTGGAAAAAACAACTTTTTTATCCTTCAATCTACATATCTCTACTTTTAATGGACAACTACATCTTGTCCCAGCAACCATTATTATATTTAAATAGTGCATACATATTTGAAATGTGGGGGAAAGATGCAATATATAATTTAGATATTTATACTTTTAAGCTTCCAAGACCAAAACAAATGTATTAAAAATCAGAAAAACTCAATGTAGGCAACTGAAAATTGCAAATATTGACAGAAGGTATCAAAATTGCTCAATGCAGTATCTACTAACAATTGTTTATGTCTTAAGAGCAGGGGTTCCCAACTGGGGGTACTTGCAACCCCTGGGGGTGCGAGACAATATTCAAGGGGGGTGCAAAAACTTGGGTTTTAAAAATTATAGTGTATATGCCTAATTAGTTGCCGTTATTTCAAACATTTGTAAAAGGTGCGAGAATATATCAGAAGCGTTCTAATGGGTGCGGGGTATAGAAAAGGTTGGGCGCTGCTGTCTTAGAGGAATTACTGCTTGGCCAGGAGTTATAACCACACAAAGAAATATTGTAATTTATTATCATTTAATATTCCACTTTTTGGTTTTAACTTCCAGCATCTCCTTTTTATTTGTGAAACTGTGACTAGAAAAAAAAAGTTCTCTGCTTTATATTTCATCTAGATATGTACAATGGTACTTCCAGTTTATTTTATTTAAGCCAAAAGTAGCAGACCTGCCTATTAATCCTCAGACTGAGATAGGTAGAGTAGGCATCTGAGATAAGCAAATAAATACACTTTATAACCAGTGTCATCATCCTAACTTTTCTCTCAAATCTTAAAAAACAAAACCCAAAAATAGCCTAAGAGGTAATTTAAGTATAAACAATATCACTAACTACAAGACAGAAAACTAAAAAAGGATGGCCTGGATAGATGATAAGAGGACTGGGTTATCTATGGTAACATTTCACAATATTTTCAAACAGACCTTATAAAGTAAACAAAAGCTACTAAATTCTGCTCTTTGTTTATGCAACATTTTTAGTGGTTAATTATGGCAACTGTTGCTATAAGTCTTGATAAAGCTAGTATCAACAAGGGTTATTTAGGCCAACACTGTAAAGCATCATTGCTGATGAACTGAGTCATTACTCATAAGCATCAATTCCTCTACCATCTAAAATATTGATATCAAGGCTATTGCAGCATTCCCATTTAGATTCTTTCTGATTTTTCCTCTTTATCTCAATTGTTAGTTGGAGGAAGTTTTATGGAAGTTATAAATGCATAAAATGCTTTAGAAAATTTATTGGCTTTTCCCCACTGCTGAGTTGAAGTTGCCTGGCCCACAAGGGAAGTAGGGAGTCTCCTTTACCAACCCCTAATCTGCTTCTCCTGCTTTTGTTTCAATTCTCTGCTGTCATTAGACTTTCCTTCAAGATAACAAACCTCAACAAATTTTATAGCCTTGGAAGCTGCACTTGGATGGTGTTGGAATAAAAAGGAAAACAGCACTGATACAGTTAATGATGACTTAAGATTGTCTTACTCATAGCTGAAAGTGAAATGAAGACAATGTCATGAAACCACAGTATAAAATACTACATAGACAATTTGGTGCAGTGGCTGAAGTGTTGGACTAGAAGCAGGGAAATTCAGCTTCTAGTCCATCCTGAGTTTTGGGCCAGCCTCTCTCTCTCTGAGCCTAACCTACATTACACATTTGCTATTGTGGGGTGAAAATGGATCTTGTACTGCACATACTACATAAAACTATGACCATTTTAAAACATATGTTGCCAAAACATATTTGTGCTGTGGGGTTAGATGGAAATCAAAAAAGCCGCATCAATTAATAAAGAAAAATTTATAGTTCTTTCCAGTGAAAAGCCCATCTATTTAATTCACATATAATATGTCTGCTTGTTTTTTTTTCCTTTTCTGCTTCTGCTCCAGATATTTTAATTTTCCAGAAAGTCTGGGCAAAGGGCAATGCTCGAATGAAGTACAAAATGACATAAAGCATGACGTATAAATACATATACACACACTGTGAGTATTATATTCACTGAATGTTTTCACTTTTGTAAGTGACCACTTAACAATATGAAACAGTAAAAAACCGAAGAGCCACCCTGGAAATTTTGCAAAATGAAATCACCTGGTTCTTCTTTCAGATATATTACTATAGAGTTCAAAAGTCCATGGCAGAAGATTCTAAAATTAGCCTTTGAGTCTTCTCCAGAATCTTCAAAGAGATTCAGTTCCCTCAACTAAGAAAGATTAATCAACTAGATAAAGACTTTTCCAACTTATTAATAAATGTTTGAACTGACTCGTTTCCCCCACACACATACACACAAACACAACACTTCAGAACATTTATCAAAAGGTAAAAGGAAAACCACACCACTAGTTTTCAAATATTTCTATCTCCAAAATGCCTTGTCCAATTATGCATATACCTTCCAGGCAAAAAAGGACCACACACAAAAGAAACACATCATGTGTGATACAGTCAAGTTAAGTTATGGAAAGGGAATGCTCTAAAATTTGACTTACTATGGTGAACTTGATGCTACTTTAAAGACACTATCTTCATAACATTTTGTTTCCCAGTGCACTGAAATATGAAAGTAGAAGTTATTCTGATTCCCCACAGGCATTTATTTCCCTGTGAAAGATTGCAATTCAGTCTTAGCAAAAAAATACAAATCTATCGTACTCAGGAATTTACGAAGATCATTTGTTTGAAATAACAAGCAGATAACACTGTAAAAATTAAAACATTTTTTACAAATAAATATTATAGGCGTCTAATAAGGAATGGTGGTCATCTAACAACGTGTTAGAAAAGCGATGTCCAATTTAAGAAAGTAATGAAAATTACTTTCTTTAAAAAAGCAAATACCTGGGTAGAAGTGTGCATCTCTGTTAGATAGCAAAGGGGAAAAAGCGAAAATCAGAGTTATAAATCAATGGTCCTCAACTTTTTTGGCACCAGGGACTGGTTTCGTGGAAGACAATTTTTACACGAACTGGGGGGGGGGGAGGATGGTTTCAGTTTCGTTTGCTAGCCCACCACTCACCTCCAGCTGTGCGGCCCGTTTCCTAACAGGCCATGGACTGATACCGGCCTGTGGTCTGAGAGTTGGAGACCCCTGTTACAAGTGACCAGGTGATCCACAGCTGGATCTGTAGGCATGCAGAGCCTTAAAAGGCATCAACATCTCTAGACATTAAATCATGGTAATTAGTGCTAAATTTGTATAATTTACTTTACCGGTAATGTGCAGTATGCAGTTTCTGTAGACACTTCAAAGGCAAGGTTACAAAGCCATTATATAGGAAAAAGGTGGCTGAGAAGTTGCCTTTATAATTCACTTTTTAGACACCTGAAATAGAAAATTAAATTCAGCTTCAAAGGCTTCAGTCACTTCCACTATCTGAC